>NW_026856082.1:0-15450 GCF_026571515.1 Ruditapes philippinarum
CAAAAATCCCCGGGAGTTAATTTCACCAATTTTCTGTTTCTCCTTTCTCCCCAAAATATTTCTTTCCAAAAAAAAAATTTAAAAAAAAAAATCTGTTTTAAAGAAAATGGCACGGTGTTTTTTTTTATATTTAAATAATTAGGACTAAAAAATTTGTTTTTTTAAAAAGAAAAAAAATTTGTTTTTTTTTAAAATAAATCAGTTTTAAAAAGTTTTTTTTTTGTTTTTGAAAGTAAAAGCCAAATTAGCCCGGTTTTACCGGCTGTTCCCGGGACAAAAACCCGAATATTAGGTCGAAAGGGGAAATTTTTTAACAACAAAAAAAAGGCCCCCCTGTCCCCAGAAACCGACAACAGTTAACAGAAAAGGGTTAAAAAATTTTCCCAAATTTTTTAAAAGACGACGTGGTTTTGGAATTTTTTTTTTTTTTTAAAATTTAAAATTTTTTTAAAAATTTAAAAAGGAAATTTGAAAAATGAAAATTCTTTAAGGCCAAAAAAATTTCAAATGTAAAAAAAGGTGTTGGAGGAAAAATAATTAAAATTTAAAAAAGGGGGGTTGAAAAGTTTTTTTTTTAGCACCGGTGGAAAAAATTGATAAAAACATGTCTGAATATGCAAAAATTGGGTAAATTTGGTTTCTTTGCAAAAAAAGGTTTAAAAAATTTTTTAATAAAACCTGTTTTTTAAAGTAAAAACAGTCATTTATAAAAACCCGTTTTATAGAAATGAAAAAAGCCAAATTTTATCAATTTAGAGGGAAAAAAACCCAAAAAAATTGCAATGCAAGGGTTTGATAACCAAAAAATGCCATAAACCATTTTTAGCCCCTTTTTTATCGTAACGAAACGGGAAAAAAAATTTAGGGTGGGTTTTCCCCCCCAATGAAAACCCAACCCCCAACCCAATTCCCAAAAAAAGGTTTAAGTAAAAAGAGTTTTAAAAGGTCCTTTACGAAAGAAAACTATTCTTCAAAAGGTTTTTCAAAAAAATTCTCAGGAAAATAAAAGGGCGGGTACCAGCAAAATTTTAAAAGCAAAGGTTTTTTATTAAAACTCAGAAGTGGGTGTGAAGGCCCTTTAAAAATAATTTTTTCCCAAAAAGTTATATTTTTGATTTCTTCCCAAAATTAAAACCCCTTTAAAGAAAAAAGGAGTTGTTTTTAAGGGGAAAAAATTTTAATTTCCCATTTTGTTGTAAGAAAAAGTTGATAATGCCAATCCCAACCCCCCGAATGTAAAATGCAATATTTGCCCCGGCCCCGTTTTCCCGGAAAAATTTTTTGCTTCTTACAGAAATTTAAAACCTTTTAAAAACATCGAGAAAATTTTTGGGTTAACTTTTAATTTTTTTTCCCCGAATTTAAAATAAAGGTTTTGGGTAGTGGGAAACCCTTTCTAAATTTCCCCAAAAAAGGCAATTGGGGAAAAATAGTATTTTTTGCTAAGTTAAAAGATTAAAGTTTTTTTAATCCAAAAAAAGCCCCTTTTTTGGAAAAAAATTAAAGAAAAGTCCCCATGATGAAAATTAAGTCAAAAAATTAAAAAAAAAACTTAAAAATTTTTTTTAGGGGATTTCTTTAAATTTTTTGGAATTTTTTTTAAAATTTGATCCAAAACCCCTTTTTAAACCTGCCCGTCCAATTTAGAAAAAAATTAACCTTATTTTTTCGGGGTGTTTTTCAATTTTTTACATAACCCCTAAAGTTAATTCCCTGGAAAAAAACCCCCAAAAAATCCCTTCTCAAAACCATTTCTGCAAAAGAATAAAACAAATACTTGTTCAAAGGTATAATTCCCTTTCTAGCAAAATCGTACTTTTTTTCCCCATGGTAAGATTTTAATCCCCTTTTAAAAGCAAAAAAGAAAATTTTCCCGACGTGATTTTTTTTAAAAAAATTCGTCCCTAAAAATTTCTTTGCTTTGCCCTGTTTTTTCCGGGTTTTTTTGGTTTTCCTTTTTGGGTTTAAAATTTTTTATACCTTTTTTTAGCAAATTTTTAAAAAAAAGCAAACATTTGAAAAATTAATTTTAAAGCAAAAAAATATAGTTTTTCAAGTTTTTCCGGGGTTAAAATTTTTTATTCCGAAAATATAAAAAAAAATTTAAACAGGGGAAAAAAAAGAAAAAAAATTTGAAAACAAAAAATGATTTTAAAAAAAAAATGTTATTATTTAACGAACCCAAAAACAAGAAAAATTTCCAAAAAAAAAATATGAAATAGAAGAAGAAAAAATTTTTGTAAGTCTAAATTTTAATTTTGGGATTTATTTTAAAACAACAGAGAAAAAAAACTAAAAGGTGTCAAATTTAACGAGTAAGCCGAAAGAAAACCCTTTTCTATTTTTGGAAAACGGCCAAATCCAAAACGGGAAAAGAAAAACTCCCAATTTACTTGTATGTATATTCCCTTTTTCAAAATTTTGTTTGGGTTTTTTTCATAAAGTTGGGAAAACTGAAAAACTTTTTTTCCCCGAAAAATTGAAAAAGATTTGGTCTGAAATTTTGAATACTAACTTTGCGACAACTGATGAATTTTTTAAAAACTTTTTAAATACAATTAACGCCCTTTTTTTAGCTTTTGGGAAAACTTTTAGTTTTTTAAAAAAGCCCCTTTTCCAAAAAGTTTTTAAAAAAGGGATCCCGTTTCCTTTATTCCCCGTTCTGGTAAAAATTCTACCCTTTAATTTCCCAAAAACCTGTCCCAAAGTAAAAAATTTATTTTTTATGAAAAATTTTTAAAAAAAAAAATTTAACGAGGTTTTTCCACGTTTGTTAAAAAATTGTTTCCCAAATCATTGCTGCTTACCCCCTTTCAAAGCTTAAATTTCCCAACAATAAAATTAATTTTTAACCGAGTCCCCCACAATTTAAAAAAAAAATTTAAAAACAAAAAACAAGCCCCGAAATTTGTTTTAATCTTTAAAAAATTTTTTTAATTGGGCTAAAAAAATATTTCCCCGAAATTTAAACCCCGTAAATGTAATTCCCCCCAAAAAGGGTTTAACGGGCACTTTTCATAAAGAAAAATTTGTAAAAAAATATAAACCTAAAATTAAAAAAAAATTTTTCTGAATTTTTTTTGATCCGTGTCGAACCCTATTGTTTAAAAAGAAAAGAATTTTTTGTTTGTCAATTAAATATTTTAAAATTAAGCCAAAAATTTTCTATTGAAAGCACAATATTTATATTATTTTAGTATAATTTCACAGGCCTTCAAAAAATTTATTAAAACCCAAAATACTTTGTAGTCAGCTTGTTTTCGTAGGAAATTCGTGTCAACATATTATTTCATGTAACGGAAATAAAAGAAAAACTAATACCTTTAGAATGTCACATTTTGATATGCATATATCGTCACATTGGCGCAAAAAAACTACTGTAAGAGACATTTTTTAAATTTTACAGTGAACACAATAACTGATCTGTTCATTTTAATTTAATCATTTAATTCCAGACAACAAAATGTTAAAATATCATAAATAAGTATTATTAATTGGTTTTTAAAACATTACAATTATTAGTTTTATGTATAAGAAGTAATTAAACATTCTCTACACTTATATTGACTTTGCAATGTGATTTGAAACGCAAAAAAAATGATGTAAGCGCACTTACCAATAGTTTTGCACTAACTTTATTTTTTAGTATGCGAAGTTAAAACTGCACTGCATAATACATTAACCATTTTTTATTTTTTATCTGATGTTTAAATTTACAATTTTTTTAGTTTTTTGTTAAAAAATTTATTCATTTGGGGGATTATTATAAAAAATAAGTTAAAAAAACCAACCCTCCAAATGGGAAAAGATTTGGAAAATTTTTTGGGTAACCACTAGGAAATCCTGAAAATTTTAAACATTGGGTTGTGTGGGAAATTTTAAAATTTTGGGTGAACCTGCTAAGAATCCTAAACTTTTTTTGCCCAACATATCCTAGTGAGATCCTTCTATATTATCTCTCATGAGCAAACTTCAATTTTAATATATAATTTTGTTTTCATTGCTTCTTCTTTTCAAAGTTTTGATATATTGAATTCAAATTGTCTTATTTCCTTACTTAAAAAACTTTAAGCCTTATACACCATATCATTATCATGGTTTAATAGATTTGATTATATTTAAAAATTCAGATTAATTTCTGTGACATAATTTGGTTTGGGTCTATGTACGGAAGAGCATTAGTGCCAGGTTTTTGTTTTTTATTAACTCGAAATTTCGAGTTAGTGTGTCGAAATTTCGAGTTACTAACTCGAAATTTCGAGTTACTAACTCGAAATTCTCGCAATTTCGAGTTACTAACTCGAAATTTCGACTTAGTAACTCGAAATTTCGACTTAGTAACTCGAAATTTCGACATACTTACTCGAAATTTCGACTTAGTAACTCGAAATTTCGACATACTAACTCGAAATTTCGAGTTACTTATCTCGATATTTCGACTTAGTAACTCGAAATTTCGACTTACATTGCACGACTTTCATTGGTTGCCGGTGAAAGCAAGGATTGAATTCAAGATACTTTCTTTTGTGTGTAGCTGTTGAACATTGATAAAGCACCTTTAACATTTATTTAACAAAACAATTTAATATGGTCAAATTGTCCAAACATACAGAACATATGCTTCACTTTTTGTGGAGGGGTGGGGGTGTTAAATGACACTTTCCACATTTCCGTTTTAACCAGATGTTTCTTTTTCTTAAGCACACATACAACCATCATGTGGAGAAACAACAAATCCAAAACCCACCCTATTGTAAACTGTGCAATATCATGTGTTAAATAAGTTTTAAATGGCGTGTATACACCAGTTAGTCTGTCACGTTTCTTTATACTTATAATGTTTTTGTAACATAATTTATTATTTACTAATACTTTGATTCATATTGTGTTGATAAAAGTTGATAAAAGTGGAACTTGTTGTTATATATATGTTTGGAATAATATAAAAGCATCCGATTTTACAAGAAACATAGTCAGTCCAACAATTTTGACAAAGGCCTCAGCACGCCCTATTTTGGCCACGCCGCGATACTTTTCTCAGATGTCCCACACGTGAAGTATAGGATCGCTTTATTCACAGGGATGAGAAAAAAGATATGTTCGAACAGATGGGATACAATACAACGTGTGAAGAACGCCTGAACGTACAAATTAAAGGAATCCTTGTGTTTTAGGTCGGTTGTGTACATGCCATTACTAAGTTTAATTTTAATTTCAATAGTTTTTGTCCAGGCACCCGATTCTCAATCTCCATCGTTCAACGGCACTCCATACTATATCATCTAACTAATAACTTTGGCCATTCTTGAAATGTTAATAAGTCGAAATTTCGAGTTACTAAGTCGAAATTTCGAAGATAGGTAACTCGAAATTTCGATTTAGTATGTCAAAATTTCGAGTTACTAAGTCGAAATTTCGGGTTAATAACTCGAAATTTCGAGATAAGTTACTCGAAATTTCGAGTTACTAAGTCGAAATTTCGAGTAAGTTAGTCGAAATTTCGAGTTAGTAAGTCGAAATTTCGAGTTAGTAAGTCGACAATTCGACATACTTACTCGAAATTTCGAGTTAATAAAAAACATAAACCTGGCACTAATGCTCTCCCGTATCTATGTGCAATTTCTACAATTGTTAAAAATTGTTAATTAAGTGTTTTACATGCACAACATAGGGAATAGACTGAGTCATTCTTATTTTTTGATATGACCTGATTCTATATGTATGAATTTATTGGAGTTGTACATGCACCACATTAGACGTAACAAATACTAGCAATTATGGTTTTGACCAATATAATATTGAAACAGATTACATGCCTTTGTCTGCCATGTTTTTATAGAAATTTAAATAGAAAAGATAAACCAATGTTAGCAATTCAAGGCTATAAACAGTGAAATTGCAGTTACATTTTTGTAATACAGTTGTCCTTATATAATGCAATAAGAATGCTCTTTTAAGCAAGTTTTATCTTTATTTTCATAATAAATAACTGAGTAAACAATTGAAAAAAAAAACATTACTTAGAGCTGTCATCGATAGAAATGATATTGATGCATTGTTGATATTTCTCTGTTGATCAGTACACATTTTAGAAAATCAAGAATTTTGATTTAATAATTGAATGTCTAGAAATTATGAAAATTCAACAAAAACATATGCATAAGCACATTTCACAGCAGTGATGACAAAACAATTGTTAGCAAAAATCATGTAATGGGCATTTGTTTGAAACAGGACACATTTATGATAAGACTATGTTTTTACTGAAAGCATTTCAACAATTATGGAAAAGAATAAGATACAAGTAGATAATACTTAAAGTATGTAATTATCAATATATATGTGTATCATCAATATTTTTATCTTAACTTTGCTTTCCAACAAAACAATGACAGTTCTAATATTACTTGAATCTTTTAAAAAAAAATTGAATACTGAAAAATTCCTAGTTATATTGTTTGTTGTCAAATAAAAATAAAACATTTTCTTTAAATGTTAGTTTCCTATAGTCGATTTATATATAAAATTTGAATTTTAGGAATATTTTTGCTATTTAATAATGAAATAGTGAAATATTTTAATGCAGTTACCATACTTTTTGCATCAAATAATTTCAACTTATCTGTAAAAACATTGGCGCAAAAACTCATGTAAGTGTACTTACTGTAGTTTTTGCACCAACAAATTCTGAAGCTGCACTTACGTTTATTTTTTATTTTTATGTCAAAAAGTCATTTTTTATCAAAATATAGTTTCTAAACTTCTAAGACTGGTGAAACTTTGTATTTCTAACCAAATAAAGACAAAAAGTGATTTTTCTCAAAAAATGTCAATTACATTACTTTTTGCTCCAATGTGACGATTATTAGGTAACAATAATACTAATTTAAGATCACATACTCTATTTACTTTCAGAAGAAATTTGAAAAAAATGACATAAATTCACGAACACTCGGGTCAGCTGACACGACCAGGTCGCACGATTCATTACACTTAAGAATTATTTGTGCTGCCCAATACGACCCTTACTACAAGCTTTGGATTTTTCCATTTCTTGTATCAACAGACCCCGGTGTTTCAATGCGTAGTTTTTCCATACACTCTGTCAACAATGAATAAGATACATGCACATGATGTGTGCAGTTGTGTGTAGTTAACCTCGTTATCTGTCTCGACTAATTTATCTACTTAGTGGTTGCCTTCTGCATATTTTTACACGTAAATATAATTGACACAAGAAAATCGATTGTTTTAATCATTTCATATTGTAGACTGAAAGTTTACGGTTTTTTATTCTTTTTTTCTGCATAATATAATTAATCCTTTATCAATAATAGCTATATATTATCTGAGAAACGTAAGCAAAATATTTGCCAGCTAATTCATGCAGACAGACTATGAAGGATTTGAAGTTAGAGAAGATAATATTTTAGTATAATGTAACCATGACAGAAGTATTTGCTTGGGTTGTCGAGTTATTGGTTGGAAAAGTTTTGAAATAAAGTGAATTTGACCTTGACTTTTGACCCCTTGACCCTTAAATTAATATGGTTAATAAACTGCCAAAGACAAATACACCTGTCAAATTTTAAGGCGAACGGTTCACAGGTTGTTGAATTATAGATCGGAAACTGTTATTTATAGACAGTAAATGTGACATAAGCCTTTTATCCCTTGAATCAAAAATAATAAAGTTCGTCTGACTGTCAAGACCAATGCACCTTACATGTTTTCGGGAAAATGTCCATTGTTTGTTGAGTTATTGTTCGGAAACTGTTTTGTTGAAAGCGGTTCATGCGATCTTGACTTTTAACCAAGTGACCCCAAAATCAATAGGGATCTTCTGCATGCCAGTACCATACTATTTCTTTAACTTCCTAAGGACATCTATTTATAACAATACCATTAACATGACCATATCAAAACAAATATAAATTATGTAAATTAATAATTATGATTATTCTTCAAAAAATATTTCAAAATTTATATTTCTGTACCCACACAAAGAAATCGTCCTATCTCACCATAAATAGTCGGATCTACAGTTTGTTGTGGGACTTATAACATTTGCTGTTACATGTATACGCTCAAAATCTGGAGCTTTATGGAGGCATCAAATGTCAGAGTCAAAATCTAAGATTGGTAATATCATAGCATCAAACAATTTGATCCAATCCATATCCATTGGTACTTTATAAAACAGGGCATTTAATAAATATAGCGCTTTGTCTGACTGCTTTGATCAGGCTTTCTCTATTTCTCACACAATTGGCAGGAAGCCATCCACAGTCTTAAGGACCTGACTGAGAAGTACTAATTGAATCTGGACGTTTTCCCTTATTATCTACAGGAGAATGTAGTGTTATAAAGTACTTGTACAGAATTATGAAATATCATCAATTCTGTTTTGAATAAACTGGTGTTATTAAAGGATTTCAATAATATATTTTAAAGCAGGTCATTTGTATGCAATATTTAGGATTTTTGTATTCATTGATAAAGGTCCATAATGCCTCAAAAATGCTTTTATTTTACAAAGGTTTCTTATTTTTGGTCTCCGGTTATATTTTCGAAAAGGTTCTGATTTGCCGATAATCTGATCCATCTTTTTCTTCTGATGCAATGGGTACATAGACTTATAGTGATTAAGTATTTTGTATGGAAGTCATTATATTACTTTGTTTACATTTTGATTCTTTAAAGGGACTTCAATGAGGTTTAATAGCCTACAACATAACATTTTAATTTATTACATAAATGAGCTGGGATACTTTAAAAAGAAATATATGCAAAGATAGTTAAAACATATATACTTCGAAATAAATTGAAAAGCGTATTCTTATGCTTTTCTTAGCCCAATTTGAGTGATTAATTTTAGGTCAAGTTTTAACAATTTGAACAATTATTCTGGAAAACCGAAGTACCCGAATGATCTGAAATTTTGCACAAAGAGAGGCATAAACCGTCATGAAATGGTACATTTATCTAGAAAAAAAATATTTTCCGTCCCGTCATATCGAAAAACCTCAGTGGAGTCCCTTTAACGAATTCATATTTGCCCTTCCATATAGGGAAATATTTATTAGTTGCTGAGGCATAATGCACCTGTAATGTTGATAATATCAATGTTGATATATGAATTACAATGGGCTAATATGAAGGTTTGAAAACTGGCTATTCTGTATTTATAACGATGGATTATTCTGCATGTATGACAATGGGATAAGATAATCTGCATGTATGACAATGGGCTAATCTGCATGTAAAACAATGGGCTGATATGTAGATGTTTTTTGTAATATTCAACAAAATAACCTTTAGGGTGAGTCCGGAGTCATAATAAGCGACATTTTAACTGATAAAATGTACAAATTATCACTAAATGATTGCCCGTTAATTAACAAAATATAATAACTACTTGAATACCGGTAAATAACACAACTTAAACAAACCAAAAGCAAAACAAAAGAATGAGTTTTACAAATTATATATTTTATAACTTACTACAGTCTTGTTCATCTTCTCCTCCAGGGCATTCATTATGGCCGTCACAAAGAAATCGTTGTTCAATACAATAACTTCCAGGACATTTGACAGTATTTGCTGGACAAGTGAAATTCTCTGAAAATCAAATTGTTTTCAATGACTCGGGCAATATTGAGCAATTCATTGTGAATTTATGTAATTTATGATGACATTCTGTTTTTCTTTGTTTAACTTGAATATTTAAAACAACAAAGAATTTGAGAAAGACATGTTATATGTTTGTTTATTGTTCAGTAACGCCTTATGTTTTACATTATTATTCAGGTTATTTTAAATGATTGATTCATTAATACACTTGCTTTGAATCAAAACAGAATCGTTGTTCAATTTTCTGAATTAGATTGCGGAAATATATATCTTAACTTAATGTATAATATCCGTTTAAACGTGATGTTTTTTTTTACTTCCAACAAAAATACAAACAGACATGTTCAAGTAAAAGCTGGATTTATTGAAACATATGTTTTCTATTATGAACATCAACTTTTCAGCTCTATACATGTTTCATCAGGAATCTTAAGAATATATCAAATTCAAAAAGCAAAATATGTAAACAGCAAGAACAAATCGTCTTTAACAAATGAAAAAACATAGGTTTATTTCTAGTAAGCATTGACATCTATAACGTTGAACTCATCAATATGTGTTTTTACAATAGAGATTATTCAACTAATTGAAATGAGTGTGATTTACCTATACACTAACTGTTTAATTTGTTTCATGTCCTTTTCATGTCCTTTTTCAGTCATTTTATTAAAACAACTTTTACATGCAACACTCTTTCACATGGTATAATGTAAAGATTTTTTACACTATATTTTGATTAAACCCTGGATACGGTAATGTTCAGTAAAATGTGTATCACTACTGCGTTTCTGACATAGTTGACGATATGATTCATGGAGCTGACTGCTAAAAAATATAAATTTGCGTAGACTTCTCAGGTAAAAACATAAGGGAAATTACTGTAATCATCGTAGGAGTTAACAGTTATTTTCATTACCTGATGTCAAAATATATGCTATTGTGCAGGACAAAGACATTGTATAGCAGACAGATTATTGCAAACAAAAGAATGCCCGTTAACATGCAAGATTTTTCACAGTTTGCGTCATAAACGTATAAACAAGCAATACAAACAACACAAAAATAAACGGTTTTAACGGAATCAAATATTGAAAACAAAACACAACTACTCAGTAAACATTTTACAAAAATCGTATTAATTGAAATCATATTATTATTATTATTATTATTATTATTATTATTATTATTATTATATACCACATTTCTATAGCACTCTTTTCATAAATAATAAATGTTCAAGAGTGCTTTACATAAATCCGATAAAACATAATCATATATATATATAAGACATTATGTACAACATTAATTAAGTAAACCTATTAAACAATAATGATAATCTAAAACCAGTAAAGGATGGTAAGAAATACAGACACATTTAGTTTAAAATCAAGGCTCAATTAAAATTAACACTGATAATATAGCACAAGTAGTACATGTATGATGATTTACGAACTAACGTCCATAGAACGTTATGAAATAATGTGTTTTGAGAGCTCTCTTAAAACATGGCAAGGTATTACAGTCTCTAATGTCAGGTGGTAACGAGTTCCATAATTTCGCTGCGGCTGTCTGGAAGCACCTGTCACCATATCGTACTGTCCGAGATTTAGGTACAACTAATGTCATTGAGTTATTCTGGGACCTCAGATTTCTGACTGGGATGTACACGTCTATCATGTCTTTTATATAGGCTGGTGATTGATCGATGAGGGATTTATATGTATAAGTCAAAATTTTATATTCGACCCGATACTCTACCGGAAGCCAGTGAAGTTCACGTAAGATAGGTGTTATGTGGTCATATTTGAGTGTTTTGGTCACAATTCTAGCTGCTGTATTTTGAACATGTTGTAACTTGGTCATTGACTGCTTAGAGACTCCATATAACAGTGCATTACAGTAGTCTAACCTAGAAGTAACAAGTGAATTTACTAGAGATTTGGTTGCTTTAACAGTAACATAGGGTCTGATGTGACTGATTTGTCTTAATTGTGCATAACAGTTCCTACAGACATTATTTACATGTTGTTCCATCCTCATGTTCGAGTCAAGAAATGCACCAAGATTGCGCAACACTAGATGATTGGCTAATTTTCGAACCGTCGACTGTTACTGTAACATCTGAAACAGGTTGTGCGTTATGTTCAGACGAGAAGATGATCAACTCTGTTTTTGTCGCCGTTTTAGCTTCAGCATGTTGGCATTCATCCAACTTACAATATCTTCAAGACATCTTTCAATACGGTTTTACTTCTCCTGAATTGATATATTAGTCACTGGTTTGAAGGATAGATAGAGTTGTGAGTCATCTGCGAAGAAATGGTTGTTTTAGATCATGTTAACGGCAGATTTCTCCGACAGGTTTCGTATACATCACATAAGCTCTTGGGTCCCAGGACAGACCCTTGAGGTACACTGTACTCCATGTGGACTGGCTGTGATAGTTTGTTGTTTATGCATACAGTCTGGTATCGGTCGGTCAGGTATGACGTCATCCATGCGAGTGGCTTGCCTGTAATTCCCAAAGTGTCGTTCAAGGCGGCAAAGGAGCGTTCCGTGATCAATTGTATCAAAAGCAGCAGACAAATCAAGCATCACGAGAATAGTCACATTGTTATCCAAAGACCGTAGAATGTCATTTTGAACTTTTAACAATGCAGTCTCGGGCGAATGGAACTTGCGATAAGCAGATTGGTTGACCTCGTGTAGATTATTTGTCTTCAGATGGCCCTTAATTCGTACGTCAACGACCTTTTCCAAGATTTTAGACAGGAATGGCAAGTTAGACACAGGCCTATAGTTTTTCAGTTCGTTAGGATCTAGATTTGGTTTCTTTAGAAGTGGTCTTATTCGTGAGTGTTTGAACATTGTTGGTACATAACCAGCATCCAAGGACACGTTTATAAAACTGGTAATCACTGGTGTTAGTTTATCTAGGCATTCTTTTAACAACCATGTTGGAATGGGATCTAACTCACAGGATTTGGTGGCTGATTTTTTAATCAATGCTTTCACTTCTTGCTCTGTGGTTGGAGCAAACACAGTATATCTGACACCCGTATATTCAGATTCCATATCTACATTATCAGGTACCGATTGTGTTTGAGAATGTATGTTATTCCTTATTGTTTCAATCTTTCCGATAAAGAAGTCACTGAATGTCTGGGCAAGGCGCTCTGAAGATGAATCAAATGGAAGAATCACTTCATTTGTATCTCCAAGTAGACCTTTGGTAATCTTAGATAGACTTTTATGATCATTGCCACAAGACACTATTTTACTTGTATAGTATTCTACACGAGCTTGTTTTAACATCTTGTGCACACTAGAACAGTGTGTTTTGTAGATCTGATGGTATATTGTAAGTTTAGTTTCACACCATTTCCGTTCCAGTTTACGTTTTTCAATTTTGGCTTCGTGGAGTTGCTCTGTATACCACAGACAAGCAGGTCTCAATGTAATAGTCTTGTTAATCATCGGAGCATGTTTATCCAAAATAAAGGTTAGACTGTCTGAATACTCCATCATAAAACCATCTATGTCAGATATAACACACTGATAAACAATGCTCTATAGAAGCGCGAAAATATGACTATTTAGAATTATTTTTGTAGAATTCATTGCGCTAAACATGAATTCTCAAATCCAATGTCACCGCGAAGATCGCGAAAGATTGAAGCACGCGAATATTTCTCCACATATCATATAGTATTGTAATTGCATCTATTTAAATTGTTAAAAAAAATAATTTTCCCTGTTTTTAATAAATAATTAAAATGATGTACACTGCTAAGGACCTTTTAATATTTTATAGAACTTTTATCTTGTGAATGAGGTTTAAAGATTTGAAGTATCAAGAAACTACCTTATAATTTGGAAGATTTTTAAGTGTTTCTATCTTCCAGATGATTTCAGTTTTGATTATGTTTAATATAAATTGACACACAATAAATATATACTATGCTGATTTTCATTAGAGTTGATAGATGTTATAATGATATAACAGACTCCTACAGTTCAAGTAAAGGAATTGCTTTTTTAAGATAAAATATTTATTATGATCATAAATGATAATGTAAACAGATCTAAGACTTTTCTAAAATAACAAAAAAGTGGGTTAAGTATATAAAAGATAATTCATTGGCACATAAATGACGAAAACAAGGGGTTCTGGAACGCATGGAATCCGAGGTAGTTTATGTGAAGGCTGCTAAAGCTCTGATCCTTTTTCAACCTAATTTTAAATTGATATAAAATATACTTATATGATGTAAAAAATCATTTATGTTACATTTTATAAAATGTAAATAATCTTCAACTTTTGCATCACTTTATGTTCTTATATAAATAATTTTTAGATCTATATAATTTTATCAAAACGGATCTTGTTTTCAATTCAAGAGTCCAAAAATAACGTATGAAATTAACATCATATATACCCCATATATCATCGTTTTCACTTTCATAGTTCAAAAAATCTTCTTCTTTATAAAATGCAAATCATACTCTTCATCTAGCCTCGTTTTCATTTTAGAGTAAAAATCCTTATTGTAGTTTGAGAACCAAAATTTTCAAAAATGATAGCATGCACAAGGAATTTCATTATATATTTTTAAGATTAATACTGGTACTATTTGACTTGTACTGCAAAGCCTTTTTCAGGCTCGGCTAGTGGCCATCCACTATAGTTTTTACAGCTGTTTACTCGTCCAATAGAACTCAACAATGTATAACAACCTCATATTATATATTATTATTGCCGCAAAAAACGACATAAGCTTAAACAAAAGCAGTTTTTTTTTGTCTTGTTTCCGAATATATTTAATACGATCCTTGGATACCTTTGTCCTACTGTTAAGTAGTACTATGAAAACCGGATAAAAGATTCCATTTTATTCTTTTTTTTTCAAATAATATTTCAAAGCAAAATATCAAAATATGCATGCTTTTTCCTTCAACTCTCCTTTTTATTTGAGCAACGATTTCTTAATAGAAGTAGACTTAAATAAGTTTTGGTGGCATGTTGCTTTTAACATTTTTTTCTAATAAAACAATATCCATACTGACTGACTGTAAATCACATATGAAAATGTACTGGCTGTCAAACTATTCATTCGCCAACTAATCTCACTACTCTTTCTTTTTGTGCAACTTTCATCTATTCCATTAAATTAATATTCACAGGTGAGGTAAATAGCCACAGAAGAATGGCGTACTTCAAAGCTCTGCTCTATTAGCATTGAGAGTACCTAAATTACAAAAACCTTTTCCAATCAGCGCAGTTGGAAAATTTGCAATAATATTATAAAACTTTTTTTTTCTATATTCAAGTGTTATGTATGCAACATATTACATGTATATAATTTATATCTGACCAGTTGGTATTTCCAATATTATCATTGTTCTATTTTTAGAACATAAACTACATGTATGTACTAGAAGTTTCTTAAGTGTTGTAGAAAACTCATGCATTATAATTAGATAGAAATTTCCGGAATGATCTTTATTGTTGAAGTTGCTAGATTATGATTACTGTAGGAAATGGAAGACTATTCTAGAAACTTCTTAGCTTAATATATATAGTAGACAATTATTTTTCGTATTACCTTTTAAGTCAACAGTGATCTTTAAGTCATCAGTTACCTTCCAATATATGTGGAGTATTATTCAACTTGGATATTAAGTGATTTATTGGAGCTTGGATTTTTTTGAAACAGTTAAAATTATTCTTGTGGATTTTATTGTGGGAATTTTTTTTAAAGTGTTCTTGGATTTTACTTGGATTTAAGTGTGCTATTCAAAAAAGGACCATTCAGG
>NW_026856083.1:0-15335 GCF_026571515.1 Ruditapes philippinarum
ACTTCAAACTTGGTATGGTGATTGGTCATGATCAGTAGATGACCCCTTTTGATTTTGGGGTCAAGGGGTCAAAGGTCAAGGTCACATTGACCTCTTGGGTAAAAACGGTTTCTGATCAATAACAAAAGAACCTTTAGGCCTAAGAACTTCAAACTTGGTATGGTGATTAGTCATGACCAGCAGATGACCCCTATTGATTTTGGGGTGAAGGGGTCAAAGGTCAAGGTCACATTGACCTCTTGGGTAAAAACGGTTTCTGATCAATAACAAGAGAACCCTTAGGCCTAGGAACTTCAAACTTGGTATGGTGATTAGTCATGACCAGCAGATGACCCCTATTGATTTTGGGGTTAAGGGGTCAAAGGTCAAGGTCACATTGACCTCTTAGGTAAAAACGGTTTCCGATCAATAACTAAAGAACCCTTAGGCCTAGGAACTTCAAACTTGGTATGGTGATTGGTCATGTCCAGCAGATGACCCCTATTGATATTGGGGTTAAGGGGTCAAAGGGCAAGGTCACATTGACCTTGTAGGTAAAAATGCTTTCAAATCAATAACTTAAGAACACTTCGGTCTAGGAACTTCAAACTTGGCATAGTGATTGGTCATGACCAGCAGATGACCCCTATTGATTTTGGGGTCAAAGGTCAAGTTCACATTGACCTTGTATGTTAAAACAGTTTCCGATCAATAACTAAAGAACCCTTAGGCCTAGGAACTTCAAACTTGGTATGGTGATTGGTCATGACCAGCAGATGACCTATTGATTTTGGGGTCAAGGGGTCAAAGGTCAAGGTCACATTGAACTTGAAGGTAAAAACGGTTTCCGATCAATTAACTAAAATCGCTTAGGCCTAGGAACTTCAAACTTTGTATGATGATTGGTCGTGACCAGCAGATGACCCCTATTGAGTTTTGGGTCAACAGGTCAAAGGTTAAGGTCATGACCAGTAGATACTTGATAACCCTTATTAATTGTTTGATCACTGGGTCAGAAGTCATGCATAATAACCTTATCACATGACTAATTGGCTGCTGATAGGGGGCATACATGTTTTACAAACATATCTTGTTAATCCTAGAAAAGACACTGTGCTTAGTGATCTCAGAATGTTTAGTGCTTTTAAGACTTGATATTTAAACCTCCTTCTAAACACATTTGTACAAAAAAGAGAGAAAAGTGGAAAAATAACATTGACATTAATTGTTTACAGACATGAGAAGCCGACTGATCCAGATGACCCGTTGGCTGACCAAAATATCAAGGACAGATTCTACGGGTTAAATGATCCAGTTGCCGACAAGCTTATGAACAGATATTCATCCATGCCCAAACTGGAGTCGCCTGAAGATAAAACTATCACAACATTGTATGTCGGTGGTCTGGGAGACAAGGTGACTGAAAAAGATCTTAAGTAAGTTATTTTAGTGTCATTATAAATTTATTTAGATTTTGTTCTCTTTCTTTATAGTTTTGGATTCATTTGTCCCTCACTGCTGTTGTTTGAAGCAGGCCTTTTTTCAAACATTTTCACCTAGAATTCTGAAGTAAAATACCTTTCATATACCCATAAGGCTGTTTAACCCATGTAAAGGTACATAACACAGTGTGTATAGTGTGCTCTGAAGCTCACAACTTTATATTTAAAGATATGCATAATATTACTTTAAGATTGCATGTTATTCTATAATTAACTCATCATTTGGGTAACTTGGACTGCAAAAAAAGATTGATTTTTCTTACAGTTTATTGCAGTCTTAATCCATTTACCAAAATTAAGGTTATTTTGTATTGCTATTTATTTTTCAGAGATTATTTCTATCAGTTTGGAGAAATACGTTCAATAAATGTGGTAGCTAAACAACAATGTGCATTTGTACAGTTTACATCACGTTCATCTGCCGAGGCAGCCTCAGAAAAGTCTTTCAACAAACTCATTTTAAATGGGCGGAGACTGAATATTAAATGGGGGAAATCTCAAGGTCAACAAGGTCAAGAGAAGGAAGAGGAGAAAGAAGAAGAAAAGAATCTTGAGCCGGTCCCTGGCCTTCCTGGAGGTATTTATCATTCTTATAACAAATTTATTTACAACGGTTTGTAAAAGTTATATTTAGATATACAAAAGGTAATTTTGTCAATTTGTTTAGGGTTTGTAGCCAACTTATTATTATTTTTATAAATTTCTTGTTAGAATATTCATGTGTTAGAAAGTGTTCAGAATACATACATGCATAAACAATGTTGGTTTTACCAAACTTACAAGGAGTGTGCTTTTGTGTATATATATATAATTGTGGACAAGTGGTATATTCCATTAAAAAAGAAGGAAATCTGCCATCTTGTTGGTGAATAATGTTAGAGGGAAATTATTTGTGTTGTAAGGAATAGACTTATAAAGGTGCTTGATGGAACTTGAAACAATGCCAAGAGGAATTCCCAGTTACATGTAATTGACAGAGGGCATGACTGTAGCATGAAAAAATAATATTGCCTTCCTTAAACAGTTTTAATATAACTTTAAGTCAATAAGTGCAGTATTTTTATGATAACTATGCATTGTGGTCTTAAAGGTATTCAATCGAAATGAACATGCCATTTGACTTTATCAAAAAGTAAATTTGAAGTATGAGAATAAAAAGATAAGGCTATGAAAGGAAACATTTTTTTTCAATTTTTCAAACACTTGAATATTTTTTTGTTTCAGCTTTACCACACCCACCAGGGGAATTAGCTAACAATTTCTTCAATTTGAGCGGGGCACCACCAATGCACCCGATGCAGATGAGACATCCAATGCCACCAAGAGGACCACCTCATATGATGCCCATGTTTATAAGAGGTCCACCTCCGCCAGGTAAATAGTCCCAGATCAGATTTTATATTTCAATATATACTTAAATAAATCAAAAATATTCCCCTCCACAATATGTCCAGCTTAAACTTGATATTGTAAATTAAGTAGTATAGTAAATTGATTGTCACTTTTTCTCTCAAACTTAAACTTTATATTATCAAGTTAGTTTGTCACTTTTTCTCTCAATCTTAAACTTTATATTATCACGTTACAATGTAGTTTGTCTATGATAAACTGCCATTTGTTCATCATTTATTGTAGGGCCGGGAATTATATTCGAATATTCGAAACACTACCGAATATTCTAACATTGAAAAACAAATACGATTATTCGAAAAAAAGAGTGTTTTTTTTTGTTATTACTTTCAAATTTCAATTAAGATCGTAAAGTAAACCATTTACCTTTACTTGACCAGGTGTTCACACGTTTGTATGACGCGTGTCAACGATTATCACCAATTAACTGTGAAAACTTTGGTGTCTAGTTGATCAAAAGTGCACCTGTTTCACAGTTTGCTATTTACCTGTTTAACAGAATATAATGTAATTCTTTCCGATTTTAATTATCTTATTTATTGTTTTCTGTGCAATAATCTTTCCGATTAATTAGTAATTGTCTTAAATTTTGTGAAGACGAAAAAATCGACATGCATTAATCGGTGCTTTATGAAAGCATGGACAGTGTCTATATTCTGTCAACATATATTTATTCCGTAGAAACTAGACTCCGTGTGATATTTACTGCGTTATAGCTAAATTTATCTGAAGAATATTTTAAACCTCATCTAAAATTATAAATAAATAAAAAATATATTTAATTCAAATAAAGTTTCAATTTAAATTATGTGTTTTTGGGGCTAAGAGGCTACGGTGATTCATATTACAGTCAATCAAGTCACGTGAATTACCGCCCGTTAATAAGACAAATGATCAGCAGTCGGATTAACTGAACAAAAGGCAATCAAATTATAAATTTATTTCAAAAGTAAACATTTATGTCGATTTACAATATATAAAATAAAAAACTTTTAAGTAGTAATATAGGTATTTTTAATCGTCGATTATTCCAAGTATATTTAAGTAGTATAATATTCGACGCAATCAGTTTCGGATACGTATACGTCAAAGAGAAATATTGGAATAAATGTTGTAAAAACGAATATTTGAATATATTTGAATATGGAAAACGAATATTCGAACATCAAATTCCTTATTCGTTCCCAGCCCTAATTTATTGTTCTTAAGGTGATCCATCCATAAGAAAATTGTGGATATTTGTCAGGATTTTCTGTGCCTTACAGAGATTATTTATACTTTGATAAAACCAGTCACCAAAAATTTTGTCTGTTCAGAACTTTCCTTGGAAATAATTTATTTTAGATACATTGTAAATAATATTTTTTTCTGACTCACTCTATATTTGTTTTGTAGGTGTGAGACTGCCGCCCCCTCCCCCTGGTATGATGCCGTTGAGACCCCCACCAGGTGTCATGCCCCGTGGCCAGGTTCCGCAGATGCATTACCCATCCCAGGACCCGAACAGAATGGGAGCTCAACAAAATGGATAAACAAGCCTGACCCATCAACTGCAATGGAAATATCTGCCATCTTTATTGTGTATGGTGTTCTTTTGAAGCCATGATGTCATTATACCCCCAAAAACGAAGTTTGGGGGGTATATAGGAGTCACCCGGTGGTCGGTTGGTCGGTCGGTCGGTCCAGACGTCCGTTGCATTTTCCTTGTCCGGACCATAACTTGAAGACTAATGGTTGGAATTCAATATAACTACACACAATGGTCAAGCACATTGAGAGGAAGTGCAGTGCACAAGAACCATAACTCTATCTTGACTAATTACAGAGTTATTGCCCTTTGTTACTTTTCCTTGTCCGGGGCATAACTTGAAAACTACTGGTTGGAATTCAAAACAACTTCATACAATTGTCAAACACAATAAGGGGAAGTGCAGTGCACAAGAACCATAACTCTATCTAAAGTAATTACAGAGTTATTGCCCTTTGTTACTTTTCCATTGCTTTCTTTTGTCCGGACCATAACTTGAAGACTAATGGTTGGAATTCAATATAACTTCATACAATGGTCAAGCACATTGAGAGGAAGTGCAGTGCACAAGAACCATAACTCTATCTTGACTAATTACAGAGTTATTGCCCTTTGTTACTTTTCCTTGTCCGGGGCATAACTTGAAAATTGCTGGTTGGAATTCAAAACAACTTCATACAATTGTCAAACACAGTAAGGGGAAGTGCAGTGCATAAGAACCATAACTCTATCTAAAGTAATTACAGAGTTATTGCCCTTTGTTACTTTTCCATTGCTTTCTTTTGTCCGGAGTATAACTTAAAGACTAATTGTTGGAATTCTTTATAACTTCATACAATGGTCAAGCACATTGAGAGGAAGTGCAGTGCACAAGAACCATAACTCCATCTTGACTAATTACAGAGTTATCTGCCCTTTGTTACTTTTCCATTGCTTTTTTTTTGTCCGGAGCATAACTTGAAGACTAATGGTTGGAATTCAATATAACTTCATACAATGGTCAAGCACATTGAGAGGAAGTGCAGTGCACAAGAACCATAACTCCATCTTGACAAATTACAGAGTTATTGCCCTTTGTTACTTTTCCTTGTCCAGAGCATAACTTGAAAACTTCTGTTTGGAATTCAATACAACTTCATCAGTTGTCAAGGACATTTAAAAGGAAGTGCAGTGCATAAGAGCCATAACTCCATTTTGACAAAAATACAGGTTACTGCCCTATGATACTTTTCCTTGTCTGGAGCATAACTTAAACGTACTGGTTGAAATTCAAAACAACTTCATACAATGGTCAAGCAAAAAAGAGGAAAAGTGCAGTGCACAAGAACTATAACTCCATCTTCAGTATTTATAGAGTTATTGCCCTTTGTTCCTTTTCTTTGTCTTTCTGGACTTATGACAGAGTAATTCAATAAAACTTCATCAATGGCCAACTACATTGAAAGGAAATGCAATATACAAGAACCACAACTATCTTTAATTGCCCACAACCATAACTCTATATTTTAATTCTTTTACAAGATATTCTGTTACTAGTAACTTCCTCATTTTCGAAGCAGTCTTGTGGGGGTATTAATCACATTTAGTGATAGTTCTAGTTTTATAATGATTGGTGACTTGAAAATTATTGCAGTTTTGAAAGCTGCTTTATGTGGCCATCAAATTTATAAGATCAACAGTGAAGTGGGGAGTTTTAAAAAATATGTGTATTAATAAAACTGGTGAGTAGTGATTTTAGCAAACAATTTTAAGAGCATTGGAGGCATAATTAACAATGCTTTTGCGGAATATTGAGATTGTAAAGTTATATGATTATTGATAGTTAACTATGTGGCGAAAAGATCACCGTAAAAAGAACAAAAATGTTCAACTAGTAAAGTATGGTTAATGTCCGAATCGTACTAGAGTCGGTGGTTTCTATTTGATAAAAATATAATAACATCATGTATATGCATATTGTCTGATGCATAACTGCATATGAGAGAAAAAAAACATAAACAAATAATAACAAATATTTTATTGTATTGACCAGAACTTAATGTAAATAAATATGAAAATAAAAAGATGTGAAAATTCATTAATGTTGATTTATTTTATTTATATATAATTTTAAAGCTCAGCTTAAAGAAAATTGTCATGAAACAGTAAATCATGTAAAGTTTAGAAACCAAATTGTTAGAGTAGTCTCCCCTTTATGAGAGTTTTTATGCCCCCACAATGTGGGAGCATATAGCGTTGCATTTGTCCGTCCGTCCGTCAGTCTGTCAGTCCGTCCGTCCGTCCGTACGTCCCGAAATCTTGTGAACGCAACTCCTCTTAAACCGGATGGCAGATTTTGCTTAAACTTACAGGGATGGACAACCTTAATGTGTAGATGGTAGTAAAGGAAGGAATTTTTGCTGCGACCAAATTTAACAGAATTATGGCCCTTTGTTGATTTTTTCACTATATACTATGTAGAAATTTTGTGAACGCAACTCCTCTTAAACCGGATGGCAGATTTTGCTCTAACTTACAGGGATGAACAACCTTAATGTGTAGATGGTAGTAAAGGAAGGAATTTTTGCTGCGACCAAATTTAACAGAATTATGGCCCTTTGTTGATTTTTTCACTATATACTATGTAGAAATTTTGTGAATGCAACTCCTCTTAAACCGGATGGCAGATTTTGCTTAAACTTCCAGGGATGAACAACCTTAATGTGTGATGGTAGTAAAGGAAGGAATTTTTGCTGCAACCAAATTTAACAGAATTATGGCCCTTTGTTGATTTTTTCACTATACTACTATGTAGAAATTTTGTGAACGCAACTCCTCTTAAACCGGATGGCAGATTTTGCTTAAACTTACAGGGATGAACAACCTTAATGTGTAGATGGTAGTAAAGGAAGGAATTTTTGCTGCGACCAAATTTAACAGAATTATGGCCCTTTGTTGATTTTTTCACTATATACTATGTAGAAATTTTGTGAACGCAACTCCTCTTAAACCGGATGGCAGATTTTGCTCTAACTTACAGGGATGAACAACCTTAATGTGTTAGATGGTAGTAAAGGAAGGAATTTTTGCTGCGACCACAAATTTAAAAGAATTATGGCCCTTTGTTGATTTTTTCACTATATACTATGTAGAAAATTTTGTGAATGCACTCCTCTTAAACCGGATGGCAGATTTTGCTTAAACTTCCAGGGATGAACAACCTTAATGTGTTGATGGCAGTAAAGGAAGGAATTTTTGCTGCAACCAAATTTAACAGAATTATGGCCCTTTGTTGATTTTTTCATTTAATTACTATGTAGAAATTTTGTGAACGCAACTCCTCTTAAACCGGATGGCAGATTTTGCTTAAACTTCCAGGGATTAACAACCTTAATGTGTAGATGGTAGTAAAGGAAGGAATTTTTGCTGCGAACAAATTTAACAGAATTATGGCTCTTTGTTGATTTTTAGTTTCAACTTGTGGCACATGTAGTCCAAAAAATATTTGACCTAGAGTCATAAGATTGACAGAACAGTGGCGTGTGGGGGCATCAGTGTCCTATGGACACATTTCTAGTTTTTTATTGCTTTATCGATCAAAAGTTGTGAGTGATAAATATTTGAATCCGAACAGAAGCAACAATCACATCGTATGACAAAAGACATAAAACCAAAATAGATATTGCCAATCGAAATGAATATTGTCTAACTTATTTGTGTGATTGAAACGCCATTGTACTTGTATTTTTCAGTGTTGTGATTGATTTTATAGCTGTCGTAAAAATCTTGTTTATTGAATGCTAGGGTTTTATCAATTTTCTATGGAACAACAGGACAATACTTAATTTATTTATTACAGAGGCCATATTGCGTTTGTTTACATTAAGTCGTAGGACCAATGAAAGCATAGACATTTTGTTAATTTGACTAGTTATAAAGACTTGTGTTTTAAAGATGTACTTTTGCACACGGTTTTATTGATCATCCCTAAACAGCACTTAAGTGTAAATGGGAAATGGGGAAAAACGTAATATGGTTAGAACTCCATACAGCGGTTCCAGGATTTTTCACCGGGATGGGGGGTCTGCAAGATTTCCAAATGCATATATATTCATAGGGTTTAACATTTTACAATGTTTTTAGAGGAGGTCATAGGTTCATAGGTCAGATTTATTGATTTTCACTTGTTTCTGCGTTATTTGGTGATTTTTGCAAGTGATCTCTCATGGGTTCCACGAACTAGCCAAATCCTTGGGTGGGGTCATGACCCACTATGGGGCCGCGCATGCTCTGTGTTTCTGGTGACAAATAATATTGTAAGCTGATTAAAATATCTGCAGGTTTTGCATACATATATGAATGTTTGTTATGATATATTTACTGTTTATTTCAAATCTATATATACGGACAATACATGTATGTGGAATGTTGACTAATTAGTTTTTGCACAACATAGCATTTTAGAGCATTTAATAGAGAGCATATGGCATTCCTTGATATTTACGAGTATAGCTAATTGTTGCTTCCATTAACGAAGTTATTAAAGTTTTAAAATCTGGACCACTTACTGTGGGAATATTTATAAATTCATAGGTTTTTAAATATTCATTTCTACAAATCAAATTACTTTTATGTCGCTATTACTTCGACTTTTACATTTCAATACAAATGTAAATACGAAAAGAAACTTGCAGCCAATATTCCACAAAATTTATTATATCACATTGAATGTTAAACGACCGACAAAAAATGATCATTGGTCGATTCAGATATAAATTTATTACATATATTAAGATAATATTTACTTTCCCTTCTTCTATACATCTCTATTTATTCTAGCTGAATTAATATTTGCATACTAACAATAAATATTATCTGAGTGGACAATGAAAAGTAGGTATTCTGTACAATGCACTCGTTTGTTTCTATGTACCGCGAACTTTATAAAAAAAATCCAGTTTTTTTTTTAAATCGTATGAAATATTGTAACCGGTTTATACCAAATTACATCTTGAATTCATCGTACGTAAAGAACGTAAACACTTCATCTCAGTCCATAGTTGCTAAATGAAACCACTTAAATTTGAAGATTTAATCAATACTCAGAGTTGTGCTTTTTGATAGTGTATGATATTTTATGGGGCATTTTAATAGTGTCAAAGATTAAAGAGGGTTTATAAATTCTATTTTGAATGTACTTAGAAGAGTAGTGAATTTCTAATGAAGAAAAACAAATTTAAACATGTCCCAAAATTTTGTTTTTCGTTCCCCGGTTTAGTTGAGTCATAACCTTTCGTCCGTACAAGTTTTCTTTATCTCTTTACACAATGGTGACTTTAAGCCCGGTTTTGCTAAAAGTTTTATTTCTTTTGAATCAGGTTCATTAACATAAAATTTGCATTATTGCGTTGGTTATGAATATACGATTTTAAAGGGAGGTAATAAAATTATAGTTTTTCTTTTTAAGATTAATCCAGTTACACTTAAACCATCGCTATATCGTTGAATGTCCCTAGGTTATAAACAAGAGAAAACAACGCTTTATTATCTTTTATAAAAAAAAAATAATCGTACAAATAAACATCCCTTAAAACCATTTTCACCTCGCCATTTTTGGGACCAAACCATGTTATTTCATGTGAGGAAGCTATCCGACCAGTAGTCCGCGAGTGCCTGAATACTGCACACTGGGGCACCTGATGTCGTCCACCACCATTAAAGCTGGAAAGTTGCATAATGGTCATTACAGTGTCTGCGTTACCCTAATTAAAAAAATCATGTACTTTAAAAGTGCACAAATGTTGGTTCGAGACCCGTTTTTGAAAGTAAAACAAGATTTTTACGAACGGAAGTTGGGAGATTTTGTACTTCCAGTAAAGCAAGAAAGTCTTTTAGTACATTTGAGCCTCGTCATAACAAAACCAACATAGTGTGTTTGCGACCAGCATGGATCCAGACCAGCCTGCACATCAGCGCAGTCTGGTCAAAATCCATGCTGATCGCTTACCAACCCTATTACAAGTAGAGAAACTGATAGCGAACAGCATGGATCCTGATCAGACTGCGCGGATGGGCAGGCTGGTCTGGATCCATGCTGGTCGCAAACACACTGTTGGTTTTGTCGTGACACGGCTCATTTTGTTGCGTGTAATATTAATGTGACCAAATCCCAACTAAACATTTGATTCCCCAATAATAAAATGAAAACAAAGGTGCTATAGTCACCGTAAGAATTGAAATGCGTTCCTGCTGAGCCTTTAATACATAACAAAATTGCTAAATTATTTTTCTTCCCGTGTGAATTGCATGAATATATACATTATTTGTTCGATCGAAATCGATAAAAAGATTAAATACTAGTATAAGATTACGTGAGTCATGTAATTTTCGACTTCATTTTTTTTTCCATAAAAAGCATAAGAAAAATTTCTCGTACTGTTTTGTTGTTGTTTATTTTTTGTACAATTTCTATGCGTTTTGTTATGTTTATGTCTGTATACTTAAACCATACGACTGTGCCTACGTGCAGATAAAAGCTATCAATAAAATAAAATAGAGAAATGTTGGGATAGGCAAATATGATCATTTGATATTTACCATCTCGGCTGTTACACGTCTGACTCTATAACTAGTGTTAGCTATAAGTGTGTAAGCCTTCAACCTGTCAGTATCATAATTGATTAGCCTTTACCAGAGCCAGGCCACGTATCAACCTACCAGCTGCAAGATTCGAACATACAGCAGCGATTGCTTATACATGTATGTTGAAGTTACTTTTATCACCTAGTAGCCACGTTCCTCTTCATAAAATATTCTTTATTTTCATTTCGTTGTTAACAATAATACATGTTATCTAATGTGTTTGACATTGTACAGCCTAGGACTTGGAAGTACTTCATCAATCATTCATGTATCAGCTATTGATAAAAGAACACCTAAATCAATACTTCATTTTCACCTTTAACACTGAACAGGAAATTGAGATGCATTTACTTCACAGATTATTAAAGGTAGGTTCCTAATATAGATCAATGTGAGAACAAGTATATGGCAGTAATAAGCTTGATTATCCAAAACAGTATAAAATAAAGAAGAAAAGAGCTTGTACTTCTACGTCTGTGTCATACTTTAAGGATCATACTTTAATCAAAATTTCACCATCCTATAAGATATGAAAAAAAAAAGATCAACAAGGAAGGGCGGGGTTCAATGAACGCAACCCCACACGATCAAGCAACACAGAACCAGTGGCAAGGAGCCCAGCATAACCTTAAACAATTACAGGTCAGGGCACAAGGCAAAGCACGGACGGGACAATCACTCTAATAATACAAAATAAGAAATAATAGTAACCATCTAGGAAATTAAAGCCCACAAAGTAAAGGGGCGTGGGGCAAGGGGACTGTAAACCTTTCAATGACACTATTGATACTTCAAATATTAGTACATGTTTACGACCATTAGTTTTACTTGTAGGAAAGGGTTCTTAACTACGCATTTATTTTTAAGTTAGAAATTTTATCATATTAATGACCTTTTACTATTTAGAATTGCAGAGAAAGCATTTCGTACTACATGGCTTTTTCATTGAACTGCTTGAGGTATTGCTTAAGTGTTTAATTTTTTGCATATGACCATCCCCTCAATATGTAAACAAAAGATTGTCAAGGTGTTTTCTTCTCCTATTCATAATTTTTCAGTTAAAATTTTCGAGCCTCTCTATCCTTCAATGTATTGCTTTGAAACAGTAACATAAGAATACTTTGTAATAGATTTTGATATAATTATGGCCCTTCTTACCTTAAAATATTTCCATTTTCGTGCTGTTAAAAGAATATCAGCACATGGAACAGTTGAGCGAACTGTCCAGCATAAAGCTCTTGTATGCTTAAGCTAAATGTAAAGCTAGTACCATAAATACTGTACTTCACAAAAAAAATCAAACAAAAAACATTGTAGAAAAACATTTAAATTTGATTTTTATCTTCTCTCTTTCAAAACAAATATGCATTTCACCTCAAGTTTTGTATGTATAAGTAATGTACACGCTATGATATTATAATTAGTATTCATTTGGCAAACGGGTTTATGATAGAATACATAAAGGATTTGACTGTAAAATCAGGAATAATTGCTTTTGAGTTGATTTTTTCTTCATGTTTTGTGACCAAACCTTTTTTATTTACCGACTATATAATAAAATGATAATAATTATAATTATGTCTTTATTTAAAGACGGTAACACGTGAAGGTATACCATCGTAAACACAAATAATATATAGCCTTCTAAATAATATATAGGAACACAAACAATTCCATTAAGATATTGTCCTGTTATTTATTTTTTGACAAACGCTGCTTTTAGATATTAAATATCATTTATACAAATTATATACTAAAAGAGCATTTAGGTCACGTTCTACTGTATCTTTGGGTGTCCATTTTCTATTCAGGGATGTCAATACTGACAGTGTTTATAAATAAATAATTTTGTCATACCTTATACGGTGTACAAAAACTCAGACACCAAAGTTCTGACACAAATTCCACGCAAACTACAGGCTTTTAATACCAAATAAATTTCATTCACACACGGGTGTATTTAAGATTATATTTTATAGATAAGCTCTAGTAATCTTGTAACAGTCTGTTTGATTAGTGTATGTGTTGAGATTTTACGGAAATGGGAGCTATTTTGGTTTTACAGTTGTTACTCTCCTGCACATAGGTCGAATGTTCCACTATCGCTCACTTTCTTACGAAAGTAAGAATTTAAGTAATGTGAAAGTATTCACTAAGCTGCAAAGGGAGCGTATATAAGTGTGTACTGGGGGCCACAAATCCGATCCACACCCACAGGATCTCTGTGGAAAATGTCCTCTCTTGATTACTTATAAAAATCGCTGACTTCTAGTAAACTGGCCGTTGAACACTTAAAGGTGGAAGATAAAATGCCTGCAATGATGGGTATGCACCAAGTCTTTAACTGTAACCTCCATCTGACTCTAACAGTGTCGAGGCGAATTGCAGACCAACTAATTGAATGTGCCTTTTAAGTTTTAACCAATTACATCTATCAGAGAGTTAAGAAATACTGCAAAATATATATATCATTCAACTTGTTATTAAACGGAGAATAAACCGATCATTTTGCGTAGATTGACTAGATATTTTGTTATACAGATTAATAACTTCGCAACCTGGTAATTAGGACAATTAAAGTAAGAATTTATATCTCAAAATTGTTTTCCTTTACAGTAAATTACTAAAAGGAAAAAAAAAATATCGATCTATATATATTTCACAGTTCAGCAATGGTCATTGATCGCAGGCCAAGGTCGCAGTTGTTTGATTGGGTTCAGGGATTATTTTGTGTTTAAACACAACTTTCATTTCTTAAGTTTCTATTGAAAATATTTGGCAAGCTTAAACCGTCATACAAATAGAGGTTTTCACTTAAAGGCAGAATATCTGAAATCCATTTCTAACTGCCATCTCATGAAAAAGATTTTAATAACTTGTAAATACCTTTGTGGAAATTGTTGGTTGATAACAAAATCAATTTATATGCGTAATAGTATTTAACATAATAAATGTAATAAATTCACACACCTAGTATTTGAATGGTTTCGTTCAGATGAAATTTAAAGTTCGGTTTAAACATTTCCGAAGATTTTTCGTCAAATCAAAATACAGTGAACCGTGTTTTCATTTAAATAGTAAAGAAGCCCTTTTTATTTTTTCGTCTACATCTGCTCGGCCCTTTCCGCCAAACTTCGGTTATAAGATTATTATTGATAAAAGCCGAGATGTTTCGATAGCAAGAATAGTATTAGAGTTTATGTAAAAATAATGAGTATTTTGTAGACAAAGCTGTACTATTATAATATACAGCCAGAACTGTGCAAAAGGTTATATATACTACTGAAAACTGCATATAAACAACCGGTCACTGCAAGAAATCGTTTTGTTTCTTAAATAATATATATAATTATGATCACACTGATGTTTAAGAAGTCAATAACGGCCTCTCCTATCATCGTTTAATAGCAGTAGCTATAAAATAGGGTAAACAAGATCAACAAGAAACGGTGGCGTTCAATTCACGTTTTACTGTATTTAGAGTGCTCGCAACACGGGTTACACTGTATCTCTGTTTACGTATAGCTACAAACAGTGGTAAACAAGTCATCTCGGATGTTTGGATATTTGATCACAGTACTTTATGTCAAGCTGACACGCATTGCATTTTGAATGGTAAAAAAAGGCATTTCTTTTTAGCAAATGAGTTCAAACATGCGCCCACGTCATGTGCGTGCTTTGTCATTAATTTAGATCTTCTTTACGGATCGTTTCTTCTCGACAAATAAACTGTCAAAAACTTTTAAATGCATGTCGAATCAGGTTCAATGTGTTCTTAAACTTAATAGAAAATTCAAAACAGTTTATGGGTAAATAAAACGGGTATATTTTTAGATATTAAATATCTCAATAAACAGTAAGCTTTGGTGAATAACATTATTTCCAAATTACTTCAACGTCATTACATATATCTTATACCACTGTACTTGAATTTGCAACAAAATAAAGTAAATAAAGAGTTTTAAATTTCATATATGATAAATATGGAAATTACATGGGCTAGGTTGATAATCGTCATAAATTAAACATAATAAGTCGGTATTGGTTTGACAAATTGGTTTGTATCATTCGTCGGGTGATTTTCTTAAGTAAACACAATATAATTTATGTTTCATATGTCTGTTATCGTAGGAAAACATTTTTTTTTGTATAAAACAACTGAATAGTTTTATTTGTCCGTCTCACATTCTTTCCTTACACAGTCGTTTCTCGGAATAATGCAATCCTTAACATAACTTAATTCCTTATATGAATTTGTCCAGCTGCCATTGTTTTTAAATGTTCATTATTAATTG
>NW_026856084.1:0-120449 GCF_026571515.1 Ruditapes philippinarum
TTGCTTACAACGTATGGCATCCATTTCTTCTTTTTTCCTTTCTAGATTCGACAGACGCTAAAAATATACCAGTAATATATTTATATGAATTTACAACATTCACATACATTGTAATAATCATGTTATAAAACAATAGGTAAACTTAATTTCAATCCATATATTTGTACTATGCAGTTATATTATGACAGGATTTGTAACATTGTTTGAAACAATAAATTTTATTTGTACCAGATTTTGAATGAAAACAAATCAAAGATATATAGCCCTATAGCTGAAATAAAATCATAGTGAAACTAATTATAGTTCAAAAGATCTTAGCTAAGAGAACATAAACAGTATATAAATAATTGAATAGAATGAGAAGGAAGTTTGAGAAGATTCATTCGGATACTATTAGTTAAAACTGGCAACTAAGCTCATGGAAATAGGTTTTACCGTTATTGTGCAAACGGGATTTTTAGTTCTCTGGCACTACATTTAATTTATATCTGTGAAATTGGGTAAGTTGGTCATTCTAATACTGATGAAAGAACTTCGATAATATATATTCATCTGTGAAATTTCAATCTGAAACCTCCAATGGGTTTTTTATTATATCCTGGACTATCAAAACCCTACGGCTAGATATATGGATATTCTGAATCCAGTATACTGCCCTTATTACTTTGTTGTGCTGGAAGCATTTAATAAGAGAGGCTAATATAAAAGAAATAAGGCTAAACACAATTACTTCAAAAATTAACTTAGTCGCTATGTTTCTCTGCCACAGTTTATGCGCCAGCAAGACTAACAGGCATGTGCGTTATTGATTTCATCAACAATAACATTTAGGTGTTACAGCTGTTACATTTAAAAAAAACAAATCAAAAATACCTGTTGCATTGATGCAACATTTGTTTCAAGTCTTTCGACCCTTTGCTTCAAAACTTCGCAGTCATTCCTCGAATATTCCAAAACATTTGCTCTGACAGATTCCGTTATCTTTTCAATATTGTCTGTCAGCTCATCAGTATGCTGAATGATTGATGCTATTGAAGCTCTACATACTTCAGACTCGCTATGTGTGGTTATAATGAAACCCTTGTTCTTCAACTGTGTTAAATAGATATTCATTTGTTTTCAACGTTATTTTAAAGCTATAAATGATCCTGATTCAGTTTTTTTATCAACCAGATGAAGATGTTTTATATTTTAATAATAGGTACTTGGATGGTGAATTAAATATTATGTTTTCTGAGTTAAATATACCATTTTAGTAACCTGGAAAAATAAAAGCATGTAAAAACTTAAACTCTGGGAAATCAGCAGGTTCCGACTACTTATTAAATGAATTTTTTTAAATACGGTTCCTGTTCAACTCATTTTGTAAATACTCTAAATAATCTTTTTAATAAAATATTTGATTAAGGTTACTTTCCCGGAACAATGGACCGAAGGCTTATAGTACCGCTTCATAAAAAGGGTGACATTAATGACCCAAGTAACTATAGAGGAATTACTTTACTAAGTTCTTTTAGGTAAATTATTTTTTACAAAATTTAAATGATAGATTAAATACTTGGGCAGAAAAATATCACGTCTACATTGAAGCTCAGTCCGGTTTTAGACAACAAATGGGAACCATAGATAACATTTTTGTTTTGCACGGCCTTATTACATATATGTTGAATAACAATAAGAAACTATATGCTGCGTTTGTTGATTTTACTCAGGCTTTTTGACTATTTAGTTACAGATATTATATGGTTTAAATTAATTAAATATGGTGTAAGAGGTAAAATGTTAGACGTTATTAAATCAATGTACGAAAGTGTAGGATCCCAGAATAAAATATCAAAAATGTTTGAGTGAAGAATTTTCATGTGTGTTAGGCGCCCCCAAGGAGAGTCTTTATCATCTTTTTTTTCGCCATGTATCTTAATGATATAGAAGAATATTCTATTATGAAAATTTGAAGGAGTTGATTTAGGTTTCTTAAAATTGTTTTACATTTATATGCGCAGATGATATCGTTATTCTATCTGAAACAGAAGAAGGCTTACATAAAGGTTTATTGTTATTTGGAGAATTATTGTGATAAGTGGAGATTAACTGTAAATATTAAGAAAACTAAAATAATGATTTTCAGAAAAAGGCAGATTAAGACATAACATTTCATTCGTATATAAAGGAGAAAATTTAGAAATTGCCGAAAAATTTACTTATTTAGGAGTAGTCTTTACAACTGGTGGATCTTTTAATACTTCTTTTGAAACATTATCTGGTCAGGCTTTGAAGGCATTATATAAAATTACAACTAGAATTTGATTAATTCCCATGTATAACTGTGAAACATTAACTAGACCTTTTTGATAAATTGATCTCACCAATTTTGAATTTATGCTTCAGAGATAAGCGGTATATATGATTGTTGATAAATTAGAAAAAGTGCATTTAAATTTTTTGTAAAAAAATGTTAGGCGTCAAGACTACAAACTCAGAACAATTTTATTTATGGTGAATTAGGTAGAACAAATTTGAAATGCAGAGAATTGTAAGTGTAATAAAATATTGGCTTAAAATTATACAGCTTGAAGATATAAAATATGTTAAAATAGTTTATGATTTATTGTACAGAGAGTTACAGGTAAGACCTAACAAAAAAACATGGGTTAGAAGTGTTAAAGATTTATTACAGTCGCTTGGTTTTAATGATGCATGGTTATCTCAAGGCGTAGGCAATGTAGATGTATTTATTAGTTTAGTAAAACAAAGAGTAAATGATGTTTTTATCCAAAATTGGTTTTCAGAAATAAATAACTCAACTAGAGCTCGTACATATGTAATATTTGCAGATTTTAAATTTCAAAAGTATTTAAACTGTATTAATATTGAAAAATTTAGAATTGCTCTGTCCCGGCTAAGAGTTTCTTCACATAGACTCGAGATTGAAACCGGCAGGTGGAATAAACCTAGTGCTAACCTTTTGATGATAGGAAATGTAAAAAATTGTTTTATTTTGGAAGATGAATTTCACTTTATTTTAGAAATGTTCTCTATATAATGAATTACGAAAAAATATATAAAAAAACACTTTTGGAAAAGACCAAATATACTTTATAGTTAATCAAAAGTTTGTCCCAAACGCTGTATAACTGTATCTTACATACACTTATTTTCGTTTTGTTTTGTGATTTACTTCCTTATTAATAGGATGGTATCTTTCCTTAGTATTTATTTACAAGTATATGAATTGAGACATGTTGATAGTATATTCTATCTATAGTTTACGTTTTCTGATTGCTAAAATACTGTGTAACTTAATGATATATGTTTTATAAAGTGTGACATTGACCATTTGATTGTATTGTATGCTTTGTTATATGTACTGTGTATGCATGGACATATTGTCCAAATGTACTTTGAAATAAACTTGAAACTTGAAACTTTGTTCTTAGCACGTGTGTTTATTCTTAACTAATAGTTTTTCAAACTTATTATGATTTATACATATTTGGATTTCCAATTGTAAATTTTTATAAGAAAATATAAAGACTATTTTTCAAACACTTGAAAAATTTGAAGATTAAAGTGTTTGATTTAGTATGTCTGATGTTATAAATTATACAAATACATCAATCAAAACCAGAATATGTAACATTTGTACCAACAGGTTTGGGCAAACTTCACTATTTTACAGTGTCCTTGACTGTTATATAAGCAATGATAGACATAATGTCGTCAAAATCCGTACAGCAACTATATCTTCTGGTGGTGTAGTTAATACTGATCTTGACTATTGACTTACTGTTCTAAAAATCAATATCAACAAACAGGTAGTGAGTAATAACCTCATGAAATCAGAGAATTGAAGAATTATGATTTGTCAAGTTATTCATGATGAGGGACGGCCACAGTGACCGTGACATTTTATTGACTAATACACTGACGAACTTTGAAAACGCATCAGTTGGGTTTTTGCTTTTTATAGGGAAGAGCATATATTAGATTTTTTTTTTTACTTACTGAAGGACACATGTGTCTATAATTCTCAGTTTAAAACATGTTACTGTCACTGCCTCTATTGTTCTAAAGGCAGCATGTTTATGCATAACTGTTTCAAAACCCATCCATAATTAATTTATGAAAAAAACAACCATCTATTCATATCCATGACTTTTGACGTATAATGGTAACCTCGACCTTTGAGCTGGAAACCTAACATTAAAATGCAACATGTTTATGCAAAAGCTTTTTTGTTGTTGTTGTTTCAATTCCTAGATTAACGCAAATGCCATATTAGTAATTCTAAAAAAATGCATACAAAGCCACGAACAAAATCTTCGGCAAGTTTTGTGAAATATCGAGGTCGATACGATGAACGAGTAAAAGTTACTACGCATAGCCACGTCCGGAACAAGTACAACTCTTCGCAGTTGACACACCAACCAATGATTTAATGTCGAAAATAATTTCAAAAATAAAAGGTTTCTTCAACATCAAGGTCAGACTAATTAAATCCCTAGAATGTAGTTTTAATTATTACAAGGTATCCGACCCTCTGTTCATTGTTTTAAAATATCGACAGCCTTGTACTTTATCACTTTGATTGAATAAATTCAATATTGAGTGACACTCTGATCCTCTCTGATCGAGTCCTCATATATTTGCAGAGTAGCAATATAAAAGTACCACGGATAGCTGTGTATTGATATGAATGCAATTCGAACAAGAAACATGGCAATGCCATGAAACCAGGTTTTCAATTATCACCATTGTAGATAAATATGTTGTATTTGAAATACAAATACAAGCAACAAACAATGTAACTATGTGCAATGTAAAACATGAATAATGTAAAAGGAATTGCCACTGAAGAAGTGTTCACTATATATTCTGTATAAGGAAAAAAAACAAAGGGCCATAATTAGGTCAAAAATTATCCAATCACAAAACCCCGACAATATGTGCCAGGGCACTTGATGACAAAGCTTCTGTGAAAGTTTGAACAAAATACGTTGAGAAATGTAGGATGAGTTCAGCACAGAAGAATGTGTACACTATATATTGATAATTCTGTATAAGGAAAAAAAACAAAGCGCCATAATTAGGTCAAATATTATCCAATCACAAAACCCCAACAATATGCGCCAGGGCACTTGATAACAAAGCTTCTGTGAAAGTTTGGTCAAAATCCGTTGAGAAATGTAGGAGAAGTTGCGCACGATAGAAATTGTTCACTATATATTCTGTATATGGAAAAAAAACAAAGGGCCATAATTAGGTCAAATATTATCCAATCACAAAACCCTGACAACATGCACCAGGGCACTTGATGACAAAGTTTCTGTGAAAGTTTGGTCAAAATCCGTTGAGAAATGTAGAGGGAGTTCAGCACAGAAGAAAATGTTCACTATATATTCTATATAAGGAAAAAAAAACAAAGGGCCATAATTAGGTCAAATATTATCCAATCCCAAAACCCCCGACAATATGCGCCAGGGCACTTGATGACAAAGGTTCTGTGAAAGTTTGGTCAAAATCCGTGGAGAAATGTAGGAGGAGTTGGGCACAGAAGAAATTGTTCACTATATATTCTTTATAAGGAAAAAAAACAAAGGGCCATAATTAGGTCAAATATTATTCAATCGCAAAACCCAGACAACATGCCCCAGGGCACTTCATGACAAAGCTTCTGTGAAAATTTGGTCAGAATCCGTTGAGAAATGTAGGAGGAGTTGCGCACAGAAGAAATTGTTCACTATATATTCTATATAAGGAAAAAAACAAAGGGCCATAATTAGGTCAAATATTATCCAATCCCAAAACCCCGACAATATGCGCCAGGGCACTTGATGACAAAGCTTCTGTGAAAGTTTGGTCAAAATCCGTTGAGAAATGTAGAAGGAGTTGCGCACAGAAGAAATTGTTTACGCCCGCCCGCCCGTCCGCCCGCCGACATACCTCAATCTAATAACCAGTTTTTTCCTTCGGAAAACCTGGTTAAAAATCAGCGGATATAGTAATAATTGAAGAAAATGAAAAAGGAATTGCATACACGAAAAATTCATTTTATACATTATCAAATACTACAATTCTGCTCCATAGTATGTACTTATTTGAAGTGAATTCACAAAAGGATTAACCTATTTGAAAAACGGAGATAGCTGTTAGAAATGAATAATTTATGTAAGGTCTGTAGTTAGTAAAATTATCCAAAACATAAACACATATTTAACGTAATTTATTTGAAGTCCGATAACCTTATTTTTTCCTTAAAACGGTGGGCAATACAGCAATCAGCATACAAATTGCTGATAAACAAGATATGATTTACCTCTTTCAAGTTAGAAACAGCTTGTTTAACGTCGTCTAATGATTTCAGTTCCTTATCATCTCCAAGAATGTCAAGAATGTTATCTATGCATGTGTTAAACTCGGTGTCATCAATCTCCATATTTGGCGAATGGAATATATCATTTCGTATTTGCAAAGCCTGCAAAATAAATAAGATTTAATTAATGCCCTATTTCATTCAACCTAAGTGTTGTGTTTTATCTCATACCAAACAAGTTCGTCTTGCCGGTTATATTTGCTTGACCTGGACAATACATAAATAAGATTTTATGCTCACATAAAATTATTTATGTCATTGGTCCCTATTCTCATTACTGTACAGAATATTACCCGTTATGCGTCGGGTTTTAGCTAAGTACGTCTTAGCCAATCGATATCAAGACCTAAATCATGTGATGTTAATTAACCAATGATTACATAAGATCTATCACAAAGAAATAATTTTGGCGAGGAATGATTCTCGCCATTCTTTATTTCTAAAATTCACCTCCTCCAATTCCATCCTCTTTCAAATTTTGTTGTTGATATAAATACCAATACAGTCGTTTCTCTTATTTTTCATCTCAAAATACTTATGCAACTATTTATGATGTACACCATAAATATAAATGTATATTGTTCATGCAAAGATTGATAAAACTAGTCGATGTTATATTACCTCTTTCAAAAATTTTATTGGTTGTCATAAATACTTATGAATACACTTATTCATGTATAGAATGTGTTAAATATTTTTCAAGGATGTAGCCCTGCATCAAGTGGTACTTGACACAAGATAAAAGGCCGCACAGGTTTCCAAACTATGGTTTTTCCTGGGCGAGTCGACCACGATTTGAAAACTATTTTTTGGTCAATTGTTTTTGATCAGCAATCCATATTATTATATTTGTTTAGGTGGTTTTTGGTTAATCTTTGTCATCTATTATGACTTTTGCTAAGATTGTTGTCTATTTGAAAGTTTATTTTGATTTTGTGGTTAATCATTAGATTACAATGTATATCATAATCTTGCGGGTTTTATCTCCCAGTTTGGTTATTTCGATACAAAATTAATATGTACATGCCATGTTTGTCATTATGTAACATTTGTCATTTATGGCATTTTTTCCTCCCAGTTTGGTTATTTCGATACAAATATGTACACGCCATGTTATTATGTAACATTTGTCATTTATGGCATTTAATAAATGCCTTATTTCATTCAACCTAAATGTTGTGTTTTATCTCATACCAAACAAGTTCGTCTTGCCAGTTATATTTGCTTGACCTGGACAATACATAAATATACATGTATTACAGTGAAAAAACTACTTAAAAATAATGATAGAAGTAAAGATCTATCATAGCAGAAGTTTATTCTTGTTCTACATCAAATCTAAAATTATAACCTGTTGAATAAGTCACATAATTTACCAATGTTAATTATTTTTATAATTGCACAATAAATGCATAATACATGTAGTTGCAGTGAACTTCCATGCCAAAACGATCACATTTAGCAATTCTAAGATATATGACACACAAAGAAAATAAAGATATAAATTTTTGTGTTTTCTTATCAGTAAGAAGATTTCTGAATAATGTCTAAAATTAAATAATGTGTGTTTTCAATTTCAAACTGATTAACATAAATACCTTTTTCAATCGATCTGTTGAAGTAACGCTGCATGAAAAGTGCTCGTGAAAACTAAAGTTGTAGATGAAGATATGTAATAACCCTGATAAGTCAACATCAGCTATGCCAGTTTTTGATGAATATCCCGGCGCTTGTATAAAGCATTTGGCTATTTCCCAAGGTGAAACAACCCATTTCTGTATATCTGTATTTCTCCAGTTGGGTTGAGGCGGTGTCGATGCGTGATTGTTCAATACTTCTTCCAAAACAATATCGCATATTTTATTCGGACATGGTTTTGCTTTTAAGTCCATACAACTGCAATGGGTTTGAACCAAGGGGCAAAAAGGTCTGCCGCTGGATTGATCTTTAATGCATCTGTGTATTGGTCGTAATGTTTTGATACAACACTGGTTGCACGGGAGACCAGTTGTATGTCCTGCGACACTTAGAATTCTCTGATGTTCCTGTTTAACAATTTTATCTGCAAACCCTTTTATACCTTCCCTAAAATATTTCAAAGCTAATCCTCCTTTCACCCAATTTCTATACTTCGTTTTCTCTATTTCACTTTGATGACTCATTGTTTTATGACGTTTTTATCTTTATCTGAAGGTCAATTTCGTTTTCCCGTTTACTTGCACTTAAATGAAGAAAAACAATAACATTTTACTTCCAATCATGTATATATATATAATTCGTTTCCCCTTCTCTTTCACTTAAATGAATAAAAACAATAATATCATTTCTCTTCTCATCATGTTAAATTCAAAGTAGAAACAATCATAATTGAAACTGATTAAAGTCTATAAACTGTTAAAACAACAAATAAAAGAATGTCAAAATAGCTCATAAAATCAAAACATATACTTAATACATGTAGTTCTAAAAGAATGTTTTTAAAACATTGTAAAAGAATTTCACAACATATGAATGATAATATGTTATCTTTACGAAAATAGTGTTTCAATATTAATACCTGATATCAAAAATCTTTCCGATCTTGAGAACCGGCCATGTTTGGGCGTTAAACCGGATAAAATGAACGATCTAATCTTGTAGGGCGAGATTACTGCGTGGGAGTTTGATAGTCAATCGCATTCTCGGTCCTTAAATTTCCGTTATTTGCTATTTCAAGTTATGATAAATTTATCTCCAAGTGAGCTAGTATTGCACATGTTACACACTAATTATCTTGGTATATTACAAAATCTACCAGACACAACAGGCAATTTATGATACAATATTACTACAGATGGTGATATAGGATTCACTTTTGTAAATTCTATTATTCAGACATTTAATCGATTCTGAGATTTCACTTTGCCAATTTTGAATGAATTGGTCTTTAAGTCTATTTTTAAAATTTTCTTAAACAATGGAAGAGAAGTGGCAACATTATTAATTTGATAAATCTAGTGAATCTCTGTAATTTACAAACACTCGTCCACGGGAGTTACAACACATTTTTGGTCTAATAAAGATTAACCTGACTGTAAATGCCATAAAATAAAATGACAACGATTTGACAGTGAATTTAGTGCTGTTTGCAGCTCCAGCAAATATTACTGTTTCGACAGCATATATAAGTACATACAACTTAAACATCAGAATCACTCAGGGTATTGTAAATAGATCCAGACCATTAAAATGTTGTGAAAGAACAAGAGCTGTCACACAAGTGACGAATGCACCCGAAAAGGTTTCTTAAGCATGCAGGTATTATGAAAAGAAAAGAGAATGAAAGTAACTATTTGCTGAATATTGTTTTTTGTATTATTGTACCTGTAATTTCTAATTGTGATAGCATGAACCTTCAAAATATAAGTGTGACCTTGACCTTTGAAGAAGGGACGTGGTTCCTGGACGCGACAAAATGTAGTTATGAGATAGACATTTGTGCCAAATTATTTCATAATCCCTCAATGCATGACAAAGTTACAGTCTGGACATGATTGTTGTGTAAGTAGAGAAACACGGACAGACGGACATGAACCTTAGCCACGACACATTGTCATGATGTGGTAGATTTGTGCTAAGTTATTTTAAAATCTTTTCATGCATGACAAAGTTACAGTCCGGACATGTATGTTTATCTTCAAACTCTTCTCAAGAGAATAAGTACCTCCAAACTATAAGCGTGACCTTGACCTTAAAGGTAGGGACATATGGGTCTTTGTCGCGACACATCGTCTTGATGTGATAGACATTTATGCCTAGTTATTTTAAAATCCTTCGACGCATGACAAAGTTACAGCCCGGACACAAATGTGTGTACCTAAAAACTCTTACTTTGATGAAATGAACTTCAAAATGGAAGTGTGACCTTGACCTTTGAGGTAGGGAGGTGATTATTCGACGCGTGCTGTAGACATTTATGCCAAGTTATTTTACAATCCTTCCATGCATGACAAAGTTACAGCCCGGAAACGATTGTGTGTACCTATTAATTCTAACTATGATGATATGAAACTCCAAAATAATAGTGTGACATTGACCTTTGAGGTAGATACGTAATTCTTAAACGTGACACATTATCTTAATGTGGTTGACATTTATGCCTCGTTATTTTAAAATCATTCAATGCATGACAAATTTACAGCCCGGACACGAATGTGTATACCTATCTTCTCTAATTGCGATCATGTGAAACTTCAAAATGATAGTGTGACCTTGACCATTGAGGTAGGGACGTAATTGGATGCGACACATCGTCTTGATGTGGTAGACATTTATGCCTAGTTGTTTTAAAAACATTCAATGCATGACAAAGTTACAGTCCGGAACGAATGTGTGTACCTATTTCCTCTAATTGCGATAATGTGAAACGTGACCCTGAACTTTGAGGTAGAGACGTAATTCTTGAACGCGACACATCATCTTAATGTGGTTGACATTTATGCCAAGTTATTTTAAATAATTCAATGCATGACAAAGTTACAGTCCGGACACGAATGTGTGTACCTATTTACTCTAATTGCGATAATGTGAAACTTCAAAATGATAGTGTGACCTTGACCTTTGAGGTAGGGACGTGGTTCTTGGACGCGACACATCGTCTTGATGTGGTAGACATTTGTGCTTAGTTATTTCAAAATCTCTCAATGTATGACAAAGTTACAGTCTGGCACGAATTATGTGAGGACGCACAGACGGGCGGACAGACGGTGCGATTAAATTATTCCTCCCTCCGGGGCATAAAAAGTTTAAATCATTTAAAAATTAAGACAAAAGGGCCATGATGACCCTGGAATTACTCACCTGAATATAAAACTCTCCATGACAAGGAACAAGTAATATTGTTATCTACAAACAAAAGCAGTTATAAAATATAAATCTAAAACTGATACCACCAAGTTCATATTTGTATCTGAATAAAGTGCATGTGTACAAACATTACTGGTTGTTATTGCTAAAAGATGTGTACAATTATAAGAAAAATCAATCAACCCCGGGGGCCCGGGGATGGGCCAACTTTGACCCAAGGGCTTTTATCTGAACAAACTTGGTAGACACCTATAAGAAGACTTCACATGCTGAGTAACTAACCTCTATCTCTTTGGATTTTTAAAGAAGATTTTTGAAGTTTTTTATAATTTAAAAGGTGTGTAAAAGGTGTGAGAAGTTGTATTTTGTATGTTTTGAAAAAAAAACTGGATTTATTGTGAATTATTTTGCTTGGATTTATATGCGATTTATACTGATAGATTCTTGACAAAACTCTGCAGAAGATGGTAACATTAAATTTATGAAATAGGTTTTCATTAAAGGGTTATAGACAAAATATTGATAACCAATTGACTGTTTCTTTGTTCAACATACATTTATTGGAAATTATTTGAAAAGCTTGGACTTAAACACTAACAAAGAAGTGATATTTATACCTTTAGGCACAGTTTAGATTGTTGACCATTCAACTACTAGCATATAATTGTTCATAACTGTTTCTATCAAGCTGGGGTGAACAATTGAAGAGCTAACTGTAGTTTTGTTTCAAATAATACTTGAAATAAATAGCATCAAAAACCATGGGTATAGATATTTCATTATATCGAATGTGTATAGGATGGTTTTGTTGTGACCATTAACATGTAAAATTTTACCTACAACATCATATGTGAATTGTACAAATACAAAATCAGCAAATATATGTTGTATTGTGCGCTCTGTCAGTGTCATCAGGAATAGTGCTCCTAGCATGTACATTATTATACAGACAGAATATATATGAAAACATTACTATTAATCATGACGTTTGCTCCAGGCCCATCAAAGCAATATGCTTTAAAAAACAGGAACAAGTATCAACACTCTACCAACTTATGATGAAACCACAAGTACAAGTTTGTACATATTTTTAACTGAACGGTTACTTATCCTATCATCGGATGTTGAACTTAATCCAGGACCATCTGCAGAGACTCAATCTATTCTCGATGCCATTGCAGCTTCTAACATTAAAACCTCAAAAGAAATTTATGAAGTAAAACATGAAATTCTGTCAGTCAAGTCGGAAATTGTGAGTGCAAAAATGAACTATCATCAATACGAGAAAGATTAGATACTGTTGAGGATTGTCAAAAAATAACAACTGAAAAAGTGAATGAACTAGACAATAAAATGTACAATTTTGAATACTCACATGACATTGTTGTAGATGATATAGATGCACTGGACATGAAATTTGAAAAACATTGTGACATGTGTGATCAACTAGCAGATCAGATTGATAAGTTATTTACAACAAGAATTTAATCAGAATATTTGGTCTTATTGAACAATACAATGAAACTGATGACACCTTGAAATCTTTGATTAGGAAGTCAGTTCTTGATGTTGCCTGTCCTGATATAAATATTGATGATAAAGATATCATTTTTGCAAAAAGAATGGGTAGACAAGATAATGAACTTTCACGAATGGTGCTTGTTAAACTGACTGACTTCAACACTAAACTGAACGTATTAAAAGGCCGTGAGTCACTACGAAATATTGGTATTCGTGGTGCAAATGATTTGACAATAAGGCAGCAAAACACACTTAAAAGTCTAAAAGCAAAAGGTCAAAGGGGTATTTTAAAGGTGGTCGTTTACATATCATACCAAGAACAAACGAGAATGATAGCTCAGGGATACAGAATGGTGTGCAGACGAGAGTTTTTTAAGAGAGTCAATCGTTCAATGTCTCAACACTATTCAGATATTGAAAATAGACATGACGTAAGCACAGACACTATCGTACTAAGCCAGTCTCAAACAAGTTCACTATAGGGTTCAGGTCAAGGTGCCATACAAGATATAACATTTTAGAATAGAATATTGAGGGTTTAAGCAGTAAAGTAGAGAATGATTTATTCATTTATTATATAAACCAGTTTGATGTGATTGGATTAACAGAAACTTGGGAAACTGATCGTTATAAAGCTGATAGTATTTTCCTAATTTTGCCAAATTCATTTGTCCTGCAAAAAATTCAAATAAGGGTGGCCGAAATATGGCAGGTGTTATTGTCATGATAAAAGACTATCTGACCAGGCTTATTAAACAAATTTGTAACAGCTTTAAATTTGGTGTTATGCTAAATATTGACAAAGAATTATTTGGATTTGCATCAAATATTTTGTATGCCTGTGTTTACATGCCACCAACTGGTTCTCCTTTTTACGACAATGAGCTAGAGACAGGCTTTCAATGTCTTGAAAACGAACTTTTTAGTAATGATAATCTCATCTCATCTGAATTGTTCATATGTGGAGATTTTAATGCACGGACTTCAGACTTAGATGATTTTGTTCTATCTGATAACAATGTTCCAATGTTTAGGGAGTATATTTTAAATGAAACTATAACAACAATAATATCCTCTTGTGGTAAGTGTGTTAATAAAGGAGGACGAGAACTACTTTAATTCTGTAAAACATATGGTGTATCTATAGTAAATAAGATGCAGGAAAAGGTGAATTTACATATATCGACTCATCTGGGTGTAGTGTGATAGATATTTTATTTCTTGTAAAATGTGTTTATGTATATTTGTGGTTGATGACATGCCTATTTGCAAACACATGCCTGTGTTATGTTCTTTAAAATTGGAAACAAATCAAGTTAAACCTAATCATGATAATGTAATTAATGTTAATGAAGGTACTGTATGCTATAGATTTGATAGTTTAGGTGATGAACAAATTTACAAAGGCAATCTTGAAGTAAGTATCATAAGCCCTTTCATGAAATGATTGGTGACAGATCTAACAATATAGATGATGATATTAATGTTTTTAGCAACTAATACTGGCTACTTGTTCTGAATTCAAAAGGAAAATAATAATAAGAAACACATGATATAAATGTAAATGGTTTGATCATGACTGTAAGTCTCAGTGATTTGAATCAATATGTTGATTGTGAAAGGAATTTTAATAAGTTGTGTAAGGTAAAGAAGTCAAATTTTGATAGATGTACCCTTCATTCAATTATGGCTTCTGTTGATAACCAAAAGCAATTTTTGAAGAAAACAACAACACAAACAAGGCCTCAAATATCTTCAAATCAATGGTATGATCATTCAAATCAGTTTTTCAATCTGATACAAATACTGTTTATTAAAGTAATGCTGTAAATGATGAATCAATTAGCTATAGTGAAAATGATGTTTTATACAACAACTGTTACAGTGGAGCAGAAAATGAAGTAGAAAACATATTGTTTAATGGTGAAATTACAGATGACGAGATTAAAAATACTATAACTGAGCTGAAACAGTTTGATTAAATTCTATTTACAATGATGAACATTTGTGCCAAATTATATTGAAATCCCTCTATGCATGTAGAAGTTTTGCTCCAGACAAGCGTTTTTCTATGAGCTCTAACTGTGACCTTCACCTTTGACCTAAAGACTTGGTTCATGTGCAGGGCACTAAGTCTCATGGTGGTGAACAATTCTATAAAGTAACATTAAAATTCCTCCTACATGTAGAAAATATGCTCCGGACAACATCTGGATATTTAATCATCTCCAGTGACCTTGACCTTGCAAATATTAACCTAAATTAAATGTGTCACACCTGTAGTCATGATAGTTACCATTTGTGCTACAATCCATCAATAAATGATGACTAAATGGTCCCTATACACATCTTCAAATTTTTATCTGAACTTTGACCTCTATGTGTAACATTGACTTTGGTCGCAGGGATCTGAATTTTCATGCGACACTCAGCCTCACAATGGTGAACATTTGTGCCAAGTTATATTGAAATCCCCCTATGAATGTAGAAGTTTTGCTCCGGACAAGCGTTTTTCAATGAGCTCTAAGTGTGACCTTGACCTTTGACCTGGAGACCTGGATCATGCATGGAGCAATACATATCATGGTGGTGAACATTTCCATAAAGTATTATAAAAATTCTTCCATACATGTAGGAGATATGCTCCAGACAAAATCTGGATATTTCACCATCTTTAGTGACCTTGCATATATTGACCTAAAGTACATGTGTCACAGCCGTAGTCATGATAATGACCATTTGTGTTACAATCCCTCAATAAATGATGATTAAATCGTCCCTATACACATCTTCATATTTTTATCTAAACTTTGACCTCTATGTGTGACCTTGACTGCAAGGACCTGAATCTTGCGCGTGACACTCCGCCTCACAATGGTGAACATTTGTGCTAAGTAATATTGAAATCCCTCTATACATGTGGAAGTTTTGCTCCGGACAAGCATTTTTCAATGAGCTCCAAGTGTGACCTTGACCTTTGACCTAGAGACCTGGTACATGTGCGCGACACTGCTCCTCATAGTGGTGAACATTTCTATGAAGTTTCATGAAAATCCCTCCATACATGTAGGAGAGCTGAACTGATATTTACTTGAAAATTAAAATATAATTAAATTTCTATGAGAAAGTATTTACATTTGATAAGGTAATTACTGTATGATCTTTATGAACAAATACCAAGTCTACAGAACACCATAGTTATCACAGTTAAGAATCTTGAACAATGAATGAAACATGTGTAAATAAATGTTACATTCTTTAGAACATACTCAAGTCCAAGAAAGAGGATTATTTTATGCCCTTTGATTAAATTCTATTTTTAGAATTGAAAGTGAAAGTAGATCAAGGGGAGTAATTGTGTAAGTCATTTATGAACAAAGTAATAACTTTGTTGTCGCCCTTTGATTAAATTCTATTTACAAAATCTGGATATTTCATCATCTTTAGTGACCTTGACCGTGTATATATTGACCTAAATTATATGTATCACAGCCATAGTCTTGATAATGACCATTTGTGTTACAATCCCTCAATAAATGATGACTAAATGGTCCATATACACATCTTCATATTTTTATCTGAACTTTGACCTCTATGTGTGACCTTGACCTTGGCCGCAAGGACCTGAATCTTGCGCGCGACACTCCGCCTCACAATGGTGAACATTTGTGCCAAGTAATATTGAAATCCCTCTACACATGTGGAAGTTTTGCTCCGGACAAGCATTTTTCAATGAGCTCTAAGTGTGACCTTGACCTTTGACCTAGAGACCTGGTTCATGTGCGCGACACTGCTCCTCATAGTGGTGAACATTTCTATGAAGTTTCATTAAAATCCCTCCATACATGTAGGAGATATGCTCCGGACAAAATTGGGCGCCGCCCGCCCGCCCGCCAGGGGCGTTCCCATAATACGTCCCGTTTTTCAAACGGGCGTATAAAAAGGGCCAACTCATAACTCTGATAATTACAGGGGAATAGCTTTGTTAGAAATTTGTAGTAAAATATATATTAGTATTTTAAACAAACGAATTAAATTTTTTACAAGTGTATATGACAGATTAACAGAGGCACAAGCAGGATTTCGTTCTGGGTATTCTACTATAGATAATGGTTTTAAACTCTATTCTATTGCAAATAAGTTTTTATGTCAAAAACGTAGAAAGTTGTATGTGGCTTTTATTGATTTTAAAAAAGCCTTTGACAGCATCGACAGATCAAAGTTGATTTAGTTTTACATCATCGGGGCATTAAAGGTAATCTTTTAAGGGCAATAAAAGGTATCTATAATTCTGTCAAAGCTCGTGTCAGAATGGATTCTAAACATAGTGAATTTTTTGAGTGTCCTCTTGGGTTACGTCAGGGCTGTCATCTAAGCCAGATGCTTTTTTCTCTATTTATAAATGAACTGTACGATGCTATAGCAACCAGTGGTATTGCTGGAATACAGCTGTCACCACATACTGTAATAATTTTACTTTTACTATTTGCTGATCATATTGCTTTGACTGCTGATACTGTAAATGGGTTACAACAACAATTAAATATTTTGTCAAAATATTGTAATGATTGGAAATTATCTGTTAATATAGAAAAGTCTAAAATTTAGAAAAGGTGTCTACTTATCTCGTCATGAAAAATGGACATATAATAAGAACCAATTACAATGTGTTAATGGATTTTCCTATGTTGGATTATATTAAGAATTTTTAACTTTTCTCTTTTGGTTGCCATGGCAACCAGAGTTCTGCGTGGAATTAAATTAGATCAAAAGAATTTTTTCAAAGTTTTTACTTTCAACATATTAGGAAAATCAATGACCTTTCTGGGACTGGGCCAATTTGAACCCCTGGGCTTTTATTTGAAAATTGGTAGACACTCACAAGAAGATGTTTCATGCCAAATAATTATCTAGCTCTAGCTTTTTGGGTTCTTTAAAAACAAGAGCTGTCACAGGAGACAGCCTAGCTCGACTAATAAAATACTGGACGCAGTAAGGAGGACAAAACTATGAAAGAAAAATCAATTATGTATTAATATGTATTAAGTTATAGTAAAAAAATAACATTTGTTAACATAAATTCCAAGATCAAGGGAAATAATTCTAGAAATAGTCACGCTAGAGTTATGAACCCTGTCACACAACATGTGTGTTATGATAAGAAATATATATTTGAAGTTTGAAGTAGATACCTTTAAATGTAAAGAAGTTATAATATTTCTTAAAGAAAATCCTAAGTTCAAAGAGAGATAAATCTGTGACAATTGCTTCAAGAGTTATGAACATTGTCACATAAAATGTAATTGATGATAAGGAATAAGTATTTGAAGTTTGAAGTAGATACCTTTAAAACTAAAAAAGTTATAGTAAAAAATAACATTTTTCTAGTAAAAAAATCTAAGTTTATGGGGAGATAATTCTTGCAATATTGGTGCTAGAGTTATGAACCTTGTCACATAAGATATGGATGATGATAAGGTACATATATTTGAAGTATGAAGTTGATCCCTTTAGAAATAAATAAGTTACTGTAACTCTAGCACAAATAATTTCAGATTTATCTCCCCTTGAACTTAAAATTTTCCTTAAAAAAATATTATTTTTTACTGTAACTTACAGTAAAAAATAATATTTTTTTAAGGAAAATTTTAAGTTACAGTAAAAAATAATATTTTTTTAAGGAAAATTTTAAGTTCAAGGGGAGATAAATCTGAAATTATTTGTGCTAGAGTTACGAACCTTGTCACATAAGATGGGGATGATGATAAGGTACATATATTTGAAGTATGAGGGTGATCCCTTAAGAAATAAAGAAGTAACAGTAAAAAATATTATTTTTTAAGGAAAATTCTAAGTTCAAGGGGAGATAAATCTGAAAATATTGGTGCTAGAGTTATGAACCTTGTCACATAAGATGTGGTTGATGATAAGGAACATATATTTGAAGTTTGAAGTTGATACCTTAAGAAATGACAAAGTTATAGTGAAAAATATTTTACTGCACCAAAACTTTAATCTGAAATCTGGACGCGGACGCCGACGCCGGGGCGAGTAGGACAGCTCTCCATATACTTTGTATAGTCGAGCTAAAAAGACATTTTCAGTTTTTTCTCAGACTTCTGCATAGAATTAAAGTCATTGAACGATTTTTAAAAGTGACCCCCAAAGGAACTTTCCTGTGAAGTCTGGATGAAATTGGCTTAGAGGTTTATGAGGAGATGTTTAAAGTAAAAGTTTACGGACCGACAATGGCCGGACGCCCACAAAGGCTCACGATGTCACTTTGTGACAGGTGAGCTAAAACAATATGGGAGATCAATTTTCACGTTGAAGAACACCTGTATGACTGGTAAAAAATTGTGACATATGACTAAAATAATTAATTTTAACACAAGATTTAGCTTGTAAATACATGTTATAAATAATCCTTATACATTTACTATCAAAACTTTTGCTTATTTGTTTCTGCCAAAGTGCAGTTCTATTGATGCTATCAAGATCCTTTCTATAATCAATGAATTAGCAATATAACCTTTTACCTTTAGACAGATATAAATCAGGGTTTTCAGAGAAAAAATATAATCAGTGTGATATACCTTTTTCCTAAAGACAGCTTGCACTTCACGAAGAATATAATAACTTTCTAAAAACGTATTGAGTCTAGAGTTATTATATATAATATATATACCAGTATATAAAATTTATAACACATGGGTTTGTGGGTAAGAACAAACAAACAATCAGGCATTTTAAATAACATTTTCTATTCAACATCATTCACACAAAATACTTCTTTTAAAAGGAGTCAATATCATCACAAAACACTTTGTCTGTTCTTCCATTCTGCACAAAAAAAAACAACATTAAATGAGAGAAAACATTAAATTATATTCCAATGCCTGTCAATAAAAAAATGATATAAAATTCCATATTAATAAATATTTTTCATATGTTTTCTTTTTCTTCAATTTATTTCCTAAGGCCTAAAATTTATCACTTTTAACCAACAATAAGTAGTTGATCTTCAAACTGATAGAATGGAACTTCCAAGTTCAGAGGTGCGGGGCCTTTCCTGATTCTTCCTGCAGCGTCGTAGTGGGATCCGTGGCATGGACAATAGTAACCGCCGAAGTCACCTGCATCAGCTACTGGCACACACCCTGAAATGTAAGAAAAATTCTGTTTGTATATCCCTAAATCTGATGAAATTGTGTCATTATTAATCCCTGCTTTGAGTTTCAAATAGTTTATCTGAAGTTTAAAAAGGGATTTCACTATTAAAGAACAGAGTAATAGAGCTACAAATGGTACAACAGTATAGTGCACAGTCAGATTTCTGTCCTAAGGGTATCGGTTCATGGGCAGGCATCGAGCAACGGATAATACAAATGTCATGTCAGAAATCATTTCTTGCATAAAGTCTACCACACTTGAAATGTTTAATTTCAACAAACTAATTTTTCAATACAAAAACACATTCAAGAGCTTAGTCTTTGTTTAATGAGAGAAAAAAAACTACAGTGTAGAATATGATAAAATATCAGGAACCACAAAATCAATTGTCCATATTGCCCAGGTTGTCCCACAGCCTTATGGACAAGTAGAAATTTTCAAGAATTTACTATATTAATATCCTATGGACAGCTTTAGAAATGCTTCAGAAAATAACAGGCAAGTAAGTCAAAATCAGATTTTGCTGCCCCTGACCATCATTTTAGTTAATTAAATAATTAACAAGTAAGATGGCATTCAAACTGCCATATGTTCAAATTCAACAGTTTCTAACAGGACAATAAGATTACAACAAAATGACTCTGATAGACACATATACATTGTATTTTACTTTATTTCATGGAAAGTTGTTAAAATGGGTATTATTTCCAAAACCAAAGGGTTATATATGTAGCAGTATGCTATACATCTTTTTTACCCAGTTGATTGATAATTTTCAGAGGGCTGCTCCAAGATTTCACTATAGCTCCCTTACAGGTGTCATTGCAAATAAATTTGAACAACCTTATTAAAATGAAGTTTAGCTAAAATTCCTAAATAGTTATCCTGCAAATGTGCAACTCAAAGATATCCTCCGAATTATTTCTTTCCCTAATGACCCAGGGTATGTTCACTGAAAAATACAACTCAATAAAAAGAAAATATTTGTATCAGAAGTTACTATATTATAAATTTGTTTGTTTGAATGCCTTTTTTTTAAATTTAAAACTGAGTAAAACCACAGACCTTCTGTAAGATAGCTAGATAGCTTCCTTACATGTACATGAAAGAATCCGAAGTCCCTCCACAGAAGTGAGGGGGTACGTGATTTAGTCAGTGACCTTCACCACTTGGCTACTGAGACTCCTCTTATTAACTTATATAAATATACAACAAATATTTAACATGAATTCCTTACCTAAATGAGTGCATATTCCAAGACAGACCAGCCATTTAGGATCTTGTACCCGGTCACTATCATGCTGGGGGTCCCTCAGTTCTGCCAGATTTACATTTTGTTCTGTCTCAATTTCTTCCGATGTACGATGTCTTACAAACAATGGCTTTCCACGCCACTTAAATACCATATTTTTACCTTCCGGTATTTCAGATAAATTTATTTCTACCTTGGACAAGGCTAAAACATCCTTGGTAGTTGCTAAACTAGTTACCACCCTCTCCACTATAGTTTTTCCCATATAGATGCCTCCCAGCGCTCCAGCTATAATGTACAAATAATTAAAATATTCAAACTTTATTTTGGTTGTAAAAACAATTTATCAATTTCAATCCACTGTAACATTTACATCTTTGTTATCAAAATAAAGTAGACACTTAGCTTTGATGCAGTTTCCAAAACCAAAATGCATTAATAAACAGAATGGTAAAAATACTCTCTTAGTACTCCATGAAACCCCCATGGCCCACAAAATAAACAGCTACAGCAAAATTTGCTGCCAATAATCCTTCATAATAATCATTACTAACAAGAGAGTTAACCTATTATATGACAAATCTTCCATGAGTATTAAACAATTCATGAACAGCACTGACTCACACTTTGTTACATAAGGTACATAATATAATATCTTATAAAGCATGAAACATCAATAAAAGTAATATCCTTTCATTATGCAAACAACCTTTCATTAGATTTTTTTTCAAATAATGTTTATGAAATTCAATGTGAATTATGCTTTGCAATGACATTTGTTTTCAGAAAAAGTTGCAAGGTAAGGCTGGCATTTTGTAGTTCTACTACCAAAGTTCATAAATCCTCATTCACATGAAAGAACTCCCATTTGAATACAAACTTGGGGCAAATTACTTTCGTCTGTAACTGATTAAATTACAATTACTCCTTTTTTTTTATTACAATTACATTGGATTACTCTAATTTTTCCCAGGTTACTGATTGAATTACATAACTGTTTATTACACAGATAATCAAGATTACTTCTGATTACTTCCTATTTTCTCTTTATATTTTGAAAAGGAAAAGGAAGCTTCTTCTTAGTTTTAAGTTCACAATACATACTTATTATATGTAAAAACTGAGGCCTACATGTAGCTGTTTCTCAATCTGTCTACTGTATTTGGAACTTGGGGGAAAAAAGTTTATGCAAATTTAATATTTACTGCACATTCAATGCATGAAAGAATGTATCACACTAATGTACTAATAGTAATACAAAGCAAACTTTTTTCACCTAAATTTCGTTTATGCGCATACAACTTCATGTACAGATGTAGAACTTAGGAAATATGCTGATGAGCTACACATGTAGTCAATTCTTTTTTTAATATATCATTAATTTATAATTATACACACTAAAGTATTGTGTACATTTGTTCATAATCAATTTACAAATTTAAACAGGTTATTACTTATAATCCTTTAACCTCTACAAATACTTTATGCATATATTTAACATAGTTAATATAAAAGAATTTCAAATTGAATGTCCTAAAAAAATAGGTATAAATTAACTTACAGCACTAAAATCACTTTTTCAAATAATATGCAATAATGACATAAGCCTTGGTTCATTTGCGAAGATAACAAAAATATTAAGAAAATTGTACCTCCAGCCATTACATATGAGAAGGTACGAGAGGGTGTTTCACTTCTGTTGACATCATGTTTGTCAATATTTCCCTTCTTTCTGTACACGTCATAGTCTGGAAATTTGACGTCAGTGTGTGAGAACCTCACTTGGCATGGACCTGTTAGCAATATAGCAAAAATATATACTGTGTGGGAGAACCTCACTTGGCATGGACCTGTTAGCAATATAGCAAAAATTTATACTTTCTTCTAAGTAAACTTACTCCGGATTTGAAAATATTTTGGGTTCTCCCAGCTAATCTGGGGATATAAACAAAAGAAAGATATTTTAAGTTTTTTCTTTCAGTTGCCATGGCAACCAGAGTTCTGCTTGGAATTAAATTCTTTGAACAATTTTTGAAGTTGACTACCAAAGGATAGAGCACTGTGCAGAACATCAGAACCATAAGTTTCATTACGATTTGGAATTTGACATTTCGGAAAAACGGTTCAAAAATTGTAATTATGTATCTGATTATTATGTTTCAAATGAAAAATACTGCAGTTTACATGGATTTGAGAGGTAGGAGGGTTGTAGAGTGGGTGAGGGGTGGGTGGGGCCGGGGGGTAGTGACCAATCAATGGGCCAAACACCTATGTACTAGACCTGGTTATGTTCAAATCACAGATTGTAGTGTAGTGGACAAACCAGCTCTCAAACCTCTAAGCATTCAGGAGGTCTTTTAGTGTAAATAAAAATATATCTTTATAAAAATTCTTTACATATATGTACACTTTAATCACTTTTTAACATTTCTGTAAAATTTAACTGAATTTCAACATTTAAAACAGCTCTATTTCAATCCTGGAAAAGCATGACCCTCTTCTGTAAAACTGACATGGCCTTTTAAAATAAAGAACCTAAAAGAATCTCTAAAATTCTACTGTTTAGTTAAGTCAATGAAGTGATTGTCATATGACTATCACTTGACATTGAAGTACCTGCTTTAAGATTTTTTTTGTTTCTTATTTTCACTTTCAAAATTAGTTAATGGTGAATCTACAGGACTTTCAAAGGTAAAAGTCCTTGGCTTGGCTTGCCCGGCTATAGACTACACGTGTATATTTAGAAAATCAAATAAAAAAACAATTAAAAAATATACAGAATTCTATACGTATCAATGAAATTTTCAGTGTCAGTTCTAGTTAGGCGCCGCCATGTAACTCAATGATAAAAGGTGGTGTATTCCGATAACGGAACAAATCTCAACTTTTCGGATTAATAAAAATCACAGGATTTGAAAAATGGGGGATTTTTATCGAAAAGTGAGAATTTATTACATTTGTTGATTTTTTTCCTTCTTTCTCTATGTAAAATTTTCCCCCTGCCTTTGAAAAAATAGGGGGGAATTCTCAAAAATATGGGTGAATCCCCCCTCCTAGAATAGACACTGAAATCGTCAAGTGTTCCGAGTGAAAACGTAAGCAGGTACATATAATACCGAATGACACCTTTAAAACGGAAAAATGAAAGGATTTTTTACTGATTTCCTCGTTCATAGGCTTTGCCTAATTTCATAAGTCATATTAGCAATTTGTATGAAATTACACTAAGTAATAAAATATGTAATGTCTGTAACAGATCGATTTTTCATTAACTTTCAAAAAAAATATAATTTGTTTACTTTCCACAACGCTTTATTTCATGGAGGCATCCATTTTGATTACCTTGCCAAGTGCATTATATAAGAAGTGATTTGATTGGCTCTTATCATTATAATAAACGAATCGATTTTTAGATTATCTTTATGAATAACCAATCAATTCTTTGTTTATTGTCTGGAAGCAAATAAATAACCGAAACTTGTCATTGATTGTTAGTTCGGTGCTGTACCGTCTAGGTCAGTACAACAAGGCTCAAGCCTTGACTTTAAATAAAGACTTCGGTCTTACAGTAAACACTTTTAAGTGTTAATTTAAATCGACTGTATCTATCAATTTATTCATAAAGCTGTACTAATCATAAATAAGATTTAAATTTACTTGAAACTTATTTAATAAACTTTCATTATATGATATTATAAAAACAATTGGGACTTGATTAAAAGATTGTTGTTTATTTAAATTAACTTAGTTGTTACTTGAATCCCAACAACAAACCCACAGAGTACATGTTCCTTATTACGGCCAAATTGTGATCGCTATATGTCCGAACGAATCTCATTTAAAACTGCCACTATTACATGTCAATATCCTTTCCTATGCATTGTTTTCATTTTACAGCAGCAGAATTATCTGACAGACACTTAAATTTTATGCACACAAATTGATGACAACATAGGGACTTCTAGTAAAAAATAAACAGCTCATGAATGAAAGGTTTGAGAATAGGGTGGGTGTGAGATTAGGTACTTATACGATACATTTACCTTGAAGTTCTATTAAACTCATTAAAAATAAAATTGTCTTATAAATTTTCAAAAAAGGCTTCCTTTGCAAGGCAAATTACTTATTAAATAACGGTTTTGCAATAAGACATTGAAATAATAAGAAATTCCCAGAATTTACCTCCTATTTCAACAAAAGCAGCGATGCCAGAACTTGGTAAAGTATGTTTCTTCGTAGGAAGGAATACATTACGTTTATATAAGTGTTTCTTTAAAATAACGGGTGCTGCTGAAGTCTTAGTACAATTTACAATCTGTGAAACTGCGGTAACACCCGCTGATTTCGGTATTGAAATCATTTTATTTTTCACAAACGTCCTACGACGGAAGAAGGTCAATTACTTGCGGCAAATGTCGTAAAAAATGTCATTTATGTAATATGCTGTTTGAGGAATAATTTAAAGTAGAGATATGTTTCTGGTGCTCTATTTATACTTTTGTATAAATAAGATCAATAAATGTTATATATAAAATAATTGGCGGCACATTTTTTGGGTCGTTAGAGGCGTTTCGTTCACAGAACTATTCGAACCAAATTTCAGAACAGCTACGTCATTTCGCCGATTTGACCAATTTCATAAGTTCAGCGTCTCATAATCAGAGGTACTTAAATTATTAAATTTAAAAGACACTTTAGGATTTCTTTTAATGTGTAAGACATTTATAAATGATCGGCATTTTTTAAATAAAAAAAAATAACTAAAACTGTAACAGAATTCGGATTGTCTTGCTATTTGTCAAAATCTTAAAATAGCATTTTTTCCAAAGTCTAGAGTACAAACTGGTATATCTTACTGAGAAATTACTAGATAGACCTGTTTATATGTTTCATATGAATGTGTTACTAGATTAATGTAAATTGGCTTGCAACTAAGTCAGAATCAAAGATATTCAAGAAAATGTTAATTTGTTATCTGATGCTCAGACCTACATGCCAGACGTTGAAAGACAAACATGGGCATGCGAAATACTAGAAACTGTTTTTATTTGTCCATTTGAAAAATGGGTCGCATTATGGGAATGCTCCAGTCGGGTGGGCGCCGTCCACTTTTGTTCGGAGCAAACATATGTATCTCCTACTAGTCTCAATATTTGGATTGCAAGGCCAACCAGTTTTACAATCTGATATATAATAGAAGCCAGTCTTTTAAAAGGGCGACGGACATATATAATATAAAAAAAAGACCTAAAGCGCACAATTTGTTGGGCTTATCTCCTACACCTATGGAGGGATTTCAATTAAACTTCAAAAATGTTCACCACTATGAGAAGCTGTGTCAGGCAAATGCACTAGGTCTCTAGGTCAAAAGTCAAGGTCACATTTAAAGGTCATTAAAAAATGCTTGTCCGGAGCTTAATTCTCTACATGCATGGAGAGATTCTGGTTTCGATATCACTTGGCACAAATGTTCACCATTGTGAGGCAGAGTGTTGCATTCTAAATTCAGGTCCCTGCAACAAAGGTCAAGGTTACACATAGAGGTCAAAGTTCAGATAAAGATATGAAGTTGTGTATATATAGCCACAGTATAGGGACCATTTAGACATCATTTATTGATGGATTGTAATACAAATGGTAAATATCATGACTACAGGTGTGACATGGTGTAATTTAGGTTATTATTTGCAAGGTCAAGGCCGCAAAAGATTATTAAATATCCAGATATTGTCCAGAGTGTATCTCCTACATTCATGGAGGAATATAAAGGTTACTTTACAGAATTGTTCACCACCAAGAAACGTGATGCCCCCTGCATGAACCAGGTCTGTAAGTCAAAGCCTCAAAGGTCAAGGTCACTTTGACCTCTTTGAAAAATGCTTGCCAGCAGCAAAACTTTAAAATGCATTGAGGGATTTTAATGTAACTGGGCACAAATTTTCATCATGGTGAGGCTGAGTGTCACACATAAAATTCAGGTCCCTGCAACATAGGTCACACATAGAGGTAAAATTTCAGGCGAAAATATGTTGAGGGACCAACTTCCTTGCCACACTTCTTAACCCCCCATCTCCATCTCAACCTTTTGTGATGCCAGACGGGCGTATTTTGTGACTATGTCATTCTTGTTAAATTTGTATACCTAGAGATTGTATATTATGTATCTCTTTTATCTAAGAGTTGCAGAAGATGAATTATTTGTATTTTGCTAGGGCAAAAAGTATACTTTAGGCAAGAGATATAGAATTAGGTAATATGTCATATAAAACCTTGGATGTTTTCTATGCTAAATGTCTGCCAAATAACAATTGTTAAATATAATGTTGATTAATTACACAATATAACAATGAATTATGCTGTTTTACTATGTAAAAAGTTTTTACTTCCAAGTCTAGAACATTGTACATGTATATTACTGGTATTGCATATGTATTATGGGCCGGTGGCCTTCCTAGGCAAAATAAAAGGTTGTATAGTGAAACCTCTTATAAAAAGAACATTCTACAAGACATTAATTTTGTAAAACCCCTATTTTGAGGATAGTATCAGTACAATCATGTATCTTGTCATCATACACTGGAGTTCTTATAGACCACCCAGTGTAGTCTACATTTTGCCCATTGGGTCAAAAATAAATACAAGTGCGATAGAACATATCGAGTGTTTCAATGCTTAAATATGTAGAGTGTAGGATTCTAGTTACAGAAGTAAATGCTTGATAATACTGCAAACTATTCTGCAAAATCAAGTTGTGATTCCTTAGTCTGTCTAGCTCAAACCTGTCAAACCAGAGTGTCACAAGACAAACTTGAAATTTCCAGTCCCATGGATGCTTTCAAACAAATTCAAGCAACTACTGACCATTAGACATTTTCAGTTCCCTCCCTGGAGAAATTGCATTGCCCTGTGTCCTTTACTGCTGAAAAAACATCATACTAAAAGAAAATGGTTTATCCAAAGCTCAAAACACTTAAGATTTAGAGATTCTTCAAAAGAATAGTTTTAGAAGTGGCTAGATAGTTCAACTGGTAAAACTGCAGATTACTATTTCAAGGATAATCTTAACAATGATGAGGTATGATGTATATAGTATACCAGTTAACTGCTGTGTATTCCAGGTGATGAACTGAAACTTGATGAATATGGATTAATGTATTTCAATTCAGTATAATGAAGGAATCATGAGAAGTTCACTACAACAAGCAAGTATCCACTGTGCATTATTTGTTGCAACTCATTTTGTCAACAAGGTATGTATAGTTTTACAATACATGTTTGTTTGAGATTTTTAGTTTTTCACAATACAGTCAATCCTGTATATAATAGTTTGACATATTTGTAAGTAAATAACTTGATACCATTGGACTTGATACCTTTGGACTTGAAACCTTTGGACTTGATACCTTTGGACTTGATATCTTTGGACTTGATGTCTTTGGACTTGATACCTTTGGACTTGATATCTTTGGACTTGATACCTTTGGACTTGATACTAGGGCTGGGGCGAGTATCCGAGTACTCGGATAACCACGAATCAAAGTAAAAATTTGAGTTTGAATATCCGTAAGCCCAGAGATCGTGGATCGCGATCTTATTTGTTTATATACATTCACTGTTTCCCACACTCTAAAAGTAGAGAAAAATACGATTTGAGTATAAATTATGACAAGTTTACCTAAATACAATTTGCCGGTTAAAGACCATGTACCATAATGCTGAGCTAGGAAGTAATTGTTTTCAAGAAAAGAAAACAAAAATACTCACCCAAAGAATAAAAAGATAAACCTATTTTATATTTGCATACATGTTTAATGTTTAGTTTTTTTATGAAACATGTTTTAGAACTAATGTACATGTTTTTATGGGTGTCTTGATAACAAAAGATTTGTGGTTCGATTTGTGAATCGTAAGTGCTGAATCGCGGTTCGGATCGGATCGTCACTTACCCGACGATCCACACCCCTACTTGATACCTTTGGACTTGATGTCTTTGGACTTGAAACCTTTGGACTTGATACCTTTGGACTTGATATCTTTGGACTTGATACCTTTGGACTTGAAACCTTTGGACTTGATGTCTTAGGACTTGAAACCTTTGGACTTGATATCTTTGGACTTGATGTCTTTTGACTTGAAACCTTTGGACTTGATACCTTTGGACTTGAAACCTTTGGACTTGATACCTTTGGACTTGATACCTTTGGACTTGATGTCTTAGGACTTGAAACCTTTGGACTTGATACCTTTGGACTTGAAACCTTTGGACTTGATACCTTTGGACTTGATACCTTTGGACTTATTACCTTTGGACTTGATACCTTTGGACTTGTTACCTTTGGACTTGATACCTCTGGACTTGATACCTTTGGACTTATTACCTTTGGACTTGATTCCTTTGGACTTGATACCTTTGGACTTTATACCTTTGGACTTTAAACCTTCGGACTTGATACCTTTGGACTTATTACCTTGGAACTTATTACCATTGAACTTGATACCTTAGGACTTATTACCTTTGAACGCGATACCTTTGTACTTATTACCTTTGAACTTGATCCCTTTGGACTTGATACCTTTGAACTTGATATATTTGGACTTATTACCTTTGAACTTGATACCTTTGGACTTATTACCTCTGGACTTGATACCTTTGGACTTATTACCTTTGGACTTGATACCTTTGGACTTATTACCTTTGGACTTGATACCTCTGGACTTGATACCTTTGGACTTATTACCTTTGGACTTGATTCCTTTGGACTTGATACCTTTGGACTTTATACCTTTGGACTTTAAACCTTCGGACTTGATACCTTTGGACTTATTACCTTGGAACTTATTACCATTGAACTTGATACCTTAGGACTTATTACCTTTGAACGCGATACCTTTGTACTTATTACCTTTGAACTTGATCCCTTTGGACTTGATACCTTTGAACTTGATATATTTGGACTTATTACCTTTGAACTTGATACCTTTGGACTTATTACCTTTGAACTTGATACTTTTGAACTTATTACCTTTGGACTTGATACCTTTTGACTTAATACCTTTGGACTTATTGTCTTGGACTCTGTATCTTTGAAAAGAAAATAATTTGATACCTGTAGAAGAAGACATCTTTGGAAGAAAAAGACTTGATATCTTTGGACTTCATATCTTTAGACTTTACATCATCTTTGAAAGGAAATAATTTGTTACCTTCAGAAGAAAATATTAACTTTGGGAGAAAAGGACTTGGTATCTTTTAGGCTTAATATCTTTGAGAGAGGACAACATAATATCTTATGAAGATAAAATTTAATGGTATTGCTGTTATGATATCAAGCTTAAGGATTCTATTTTTACTGAAGTTTTTAGTTTTTCAACATAAAAATCTGCATGGATAATGTATATTTATCTTGGAAGTCAATAATTACTCATTATTTATGGTACATGTACCTTTTCCTGAGCAGCTAAACTTTAAGGCTTTCTTTCGATTTTATTAAAATGTGTTAAAATCATGCAATGCTTATTATGATTTCAGTATGTATTGTCTGTGTTGAAGTTCCAATTTCCAACCATCTTTCAAGGGTATGTCAACTTTAATACATTCATTTATTCTTTATCGTTTTGGAACCAAAAGTGATTAGCCTTTGCCAGTATAGAGCCAAGCCAGCCTTCACAGATTGAAAAATATGAGAACAATGTGGTTATTATCTTTCTGAATAACCAATGCCATTGTAGAAACAAGTTTTGAGAGAAGCTAATCAAATAACATGCTGTATATCAAGCAAAAAACCTGATATTGTATTAAATTTAAGTTTTTGTATATCCTTAAAAATCATTGCAGATATGGTTATGTAAAACAAATATGATATGGGCCTTTAACTTATTTCAGATGGCAGACTCTGGTAGGATTCCTAATGTTGAGTTTGTTGGTATCAACAAGGCATCTACCAACACTTCTTGACAATACAGACAGGTAAGGCTAAATAAAAGATTAATTGTTATTCCTGTATGTAATAAATTCCTTAATCTTTATTGTATGTGATAGAAATTATACATGTAGTTTATACAAGCAAACACATATGTATCTGACAGCAAATGCACATCCAGGATCCAAAAGCCTCAATACATAAAATTTGAAATTCTTACAAGTATCAGTAGATGTGCATAAAATAGAAAAATTTGCTAAAGGTGTAAGGAAATATATGCTGAGCTAATCAAATTTTTATTGTGTTTTTTAGCCTTATTTGTGTCAAAATTGTTGCTGTCATTACTTTTTCATTTCTTGGTCATATTGCACAATAAAAATGACAATTCTAGAAAAAAGTTAGCAAAATTTAATGATAATTATGAAATTTTGCTCATAAGTTATTAGTTCAGACTTACATCAAATGGTACACAAATGATCAAATCTAAAAAAAAAAAAAATTCCAGCAGAGCTCTGTCATGTCAATAAATTGAAGTTGAGTTCCTTTAAGATTACACAATTTTTGAAAAAATTTTTATAAGAATTACCATGACTCTCGTGGCATACTATGACAAGATATGAGTATCTAAATGCAATAAAGATTATACTCAATGTATATTTAAGAAATAATATTGGTTTGATCGGTGTTTATCGGCTATTTAACACCGGTTAGGACTTTTGATGCGTAGGAATTGACCACGAAGGCCATAGGCCTGAGTGGTTAATTTTTTCGCATCAAAATGACAAAATCAGTGTTAAATAGCCGATAAACACCACTCAGACTGATATTATTTGGATTCTAACAAGATAAAATAAGGAAGATCACTTACTGTGCCGATTTTCGTAAAACGCTGTTCGATTTCGCACCCTACTGTTGCTAAGATATAGAAATTATAAAACAAGAAAAATAATAAAAAAAAGTTATTTTATCAAGTTTTCAACAATAACAACTTATGTCTCATACTGGATTGTATTGTGACTACGTCAGAGTTTGTTTAATCATTCTTGTATGTTTGAAATGACGTCATTCTGATGAATGAGTTGATGTATACTTAGGATGACGTCATTACGTTGCTTACGTTAGAATCATTGTTGTACATTAACATTAAGGTTAATCTTTTTTTTAAATCTCACTAGATCTTTTTCACCTTTCAGATATGACATTGCCAACTGGTTACCAGGGATGATGTTCTTTGTGAGCTCAATTTATTCTGGGTCCAAAGCTTTAGCTGCCTTGGTAAGTTATAATAAAAATAGTCGCCTTTGTTTAATACATGTACTGTATATTCATTGCATGTTGTTGGTAAAGATTACATTACAATATAATATTTGTTCTCACTTGGATTTGTTGCAACAACATAATATTTGTTCTCAGTTGAGTGCACTCCTATCTTCATAACTATCATTCTTCATAACTATCATAACTAAAATTGGGTCACAACCATGTTTCTTCATATGACACTAGTACTGGTTGGTTCCAGGAACGAATTCGAAAGTGATTAATATAAGTTGCAAGAACTTGTTTCGCAATCGAGCTAAAATAAGTATGTTTAAACCAATTATAATTGAACATCTGATCATTGTGTCAGGGAATTGATTCTTTGATCCAGTGGTCTGGAACATTGTTACTTTGTAAGCTTGTGGTTACGATTTCCAATCCCAGCCAAGATTGGATGTTTATTTCTGATGCATTACCATCTTTCTGTTACAAACTAAAATTGTTGGTAAGAGAGATAGAATTACTTACATAAATAAAATGATGTCAATTATTATATCGTGAAGCGTCAATATTTTATCATTTCAGTCCATTCCAGTGTTCCTGTCTCTACACAACCTAGTTACGGTGATACTATGTACAGCTCAGCTTGCCGTATATAGACAGGTAAATGACACATCTTTAAGGTTTTGATTGTTGGTCATGTACCAAGACCCATAACTCTATTTTAGATTTTCACAGATTTATTCCCCCTTTGTGAATTTAATAAGTAATCTCTTAACACTTTTATCAAGTTTTGTGTGGCTATGACATACTTTATGTTTAAATTACAACATTTTGGCTAAATTAATTGAATATTAATGTTATTACTTAAATTGTTTGACATAGTTAATGGTACTCTTTACTTTTTCTAAAATACTTTTTACATTATAAACCTTCACAAGACAGATAATTTAGTATTTGTTTGAGACAATATTGATATAAAGTAAGCTAATTATGAAAATGAATTGTTTAAAGTCTTGAACTGATAACTGTCTTTACTTGTCACAATTCTAGTATTAAGGTGACGTCACCCATTTAAAAATATCAAAAGAAGATTATATATAGGTTTCCCCTTCTTTTAAAACTGTATTTATATACATGTACTTAAGATTTATTTTTTTAATTTGCCTATATGTAGAAGCATCCAGGGTCATTGTTCATAAGATATGCTTAAAAATTGCCACGTGGTTCATAACTGTCCTTGTGTGAATGAAAAGCATTAAAATTAAAGAAGGAAAAAAGGTCCCCTTGAACTCAGACTGCTGTTTTGTTTATGTAGGTTTAATGCTACTATTTCAGTTGACAAGTATCTACAGTTACACAATGTTGATGATACTGGTTGTATCATCAATTTTAATAGGGGCCACTGACCCAGACTACCACATGGATGGCTATTTCTGGACCTGTGTTCATATTTTAACAACAGGTAAAAATGATACACGTAATATTTTACTCTTAAGGTAGAACATACATCTACTTTATTAATAGGTGATGCAAATTTGGCCATTATTTTAAGTATTAATTACTCATTTGGAAAGTTGCAAGGTATTTTTTTTTATTTTTTGTAACTAACCTAAGAATAGAAAAGCTTTGGAATAACATCTTTTTTCAAGTAATTGGTTATTCTTCAATATATATACTAAAGTATTTACTATACTTTGTTCATTGATGATCTTTGTGAATAGTAATAGAGAAGAAAATATCTGTAAGCAGCTTATTAGGAACCCCTGTAAGATTTATACAGTAGAATGCTACAATAGCTCTCTTGTTATAGTTTTCATTTTCATAGTGTTAACATGCTAGCTGACATAAATGTATTATACAATGTTTAGTGACATAATTAGCTCCACGTTGTGATGAAAAAAGTGGTGGCATGGCCAAGTGGGCAATATAAATTTACCAATTCCTAATGTTTTGTTTATATGAATATGAAAGAAATGAATTTACCAAACATTTATTTTTTTTTTAATTGATTATATCAATTTTGTAATGTTAAAGTTAAGTATAGATATGTCAAACATGTAATATATTTACAGGTGGATATGGTGTTTATTCAAAGATTTCTCGAGGAAGATTAAAATTAAGGTATGATAATAAGAGATTAATACACGGCAGAGTAGGGCCGGAAGGTGATAATCGGCCCGCAAAATGAATAATGGCCCGAGGGCATTATTCATTTCAGGGCCGATTATCACATTCTAGCACAACTATGACGTGTATTAATGTCTTTAATACACTTGGTAGATCTAATAGTAGCATTTTTCTAAAAAAAATACTTTGAGGTTTCTTTCGTTGAAATTCCTGTCTGCATTTCTACTGTACAGTACAGTAGCTTCTTCAAAGTGTTTAACTTTGTGTGTTCAAAGTACACTACTGTAAAATATAGAAGCAAGTTTCATTTTTTTCGGAATGAATTTGTCTTATTATTTCTTTAAATTTCAATAGTAGATCTAATAAAACTGTGTTTGTACGTAATACGCTTAAGCTCTCATAATAAAATCAAGCGATTCGTGCTTAAAACCTACTTTCACTTTTATAGTTAACTACTTGATGACGTAAAACATGACATCATTGTTTGAGTTTGTGCACGTGTACATGTTCAGCGGGCTGATAACTAGTTCTCGGACCGGGCCACAAACTGATAACAGGTCACATGACACTCATAATCAGTTGAAATCATAGGCGATTTTGTTACTATATATAGTAACAGGTGTATTAATATTATATATTCAAGTCACCTCTCCCTCCTTTGTAAACCAGAATAAAAAGTAAACTAAATATACTACTATTTTAAGTACCAATTTGTTTGCTATTAAATGAATCTAAGGAGTGAGGGTTGTTGTGGTGGTTGTGGGTTAGTGTGAAAAGTTACAGGATCTTATATGGAAAGAAATTTATGTAGCAGTTAAGCGTATACAAAATCTATTAAAGCTTTATTTCTTATATTTCAGTGCTCATGAAAAGATGTATTGTAACTATTTATACAGGTGAGTTAATGTGATATATTATTTTTCTACCATAAATCTCTATATCGTTTTTTATTTTACAACAAACGTTTTGGGGCGTCCGTGGCCGAGTGGTTAAGGTAGTTGACTTCAAACCACTTGCCCCTCACTGCTGTTGGTTCGAATCCCAGCAGAGACTTTGGATTCTTTCTTGTGAGGAAGCTATCTAGCTACCTTACGGAACGTCAGTGGTTCTACTCAGGGGCCCGTTTGTGCCTGAAATAATGCACGGAAGGGCACATGAGGTCTTTCTCCACCAGTAAAGCTGGAACGTCGCGATATGACCTATACTGTGTCGATGTGGCGTAAAACCCAAAAGAAAACAACAACAAAAAACAACAAACGTTTATATGCAGCCATATGACTGGTAAAAAATATTTTAAACAGCAAAATGAGATTTCTTTATAGATTGACAGCAGCTATGTATATTAAACAATGTAAATATCACAATTAACCAATGAAAAGACTGCGCAACCTTGCTGTTTATTGTTGATCACTGAGTTCAGTCCTGCTAGGAACTATAATAAATTCTGTCATGTGAGGAACCTATCCAGCTATCTTACAGAATGCTTAGTTCTTATGACTGAAATAATGCACTAGAAGGAAAATGAGATTGTCCTCCTTTCGACAGCTGAAAAGTCGCCATGCATTTACATTTAAACCCACCTAAACTGTTGGCTTAATACACATAGAAATGACATTATTGCTTATAAATACCACTGGGTAAATCGTGTGTATTTGTTTTCTTTTTCAGTGTGATAGTTTTAGCTCCTTCCAGCTATTTTCTAGGTATGTGCTTGATTTATTATTATAATTAAAATTATAGCGTGCAAGATTAGGTGTTAATAAAAAGTTTAAGAAATAAAGATGAGACTATGTTATGTTACAAGCAACACAAGAACTGATTTGAAAATTGAGACAAATACCTTGAATTAACTGGACTATTTTTACAAATGAGTGGTGTATTGATATAAATAACTAGTTAAAGTTGTTATTCTAACCCTGGTGTTGGTTTGAAGTTTGTATTACCCAAAGTTTGCCAAAATCATCTTGCCTGTTTCGGCATCATATGACCTAAATGTGTTTGTGCCCCTTAAACCAAACAGACAAACAGTTATCCTATTTACAAGTCTTTTATCATTGATTGACCTTTTCGAAAACCTAGCTAAACACCGTTTTCCGGTACGTTACGTATTTAACTCCGGGGAATTACACCAAATAAAGTACATAACACAATTACATGATATTTCTATTTTTCTATCATTATTTTACAGTTTAAGGTGAAAAAAACTGATGTGTTTGAAAATTATCAATATTCCTTTAATATCTATTGCAAATTTTTCCAAAACAAAAAAAGGTTTATATAATAAAAATCAATAAAATTAAAACATTCGTAGTGGCATCTTCCATAATAAATAAAGATATTTTCTGCGTAAACTTGTGTATTTACTTTATTTTTTGTATAGAATTATTCATACAATGATATTTAATTATTTTCTTACAGAGAATTAACTGTTTAATTTCACTTTAATTAAAAAAAAGGCCAAAAACATAGAGTTCGTTATTACACTCCAATTAGGTGAATTCCCCAGAGCTATGTACAGAAAGTACCGAAAAACGGCATTTAGCTAGGTTTTCGAATTCGTGAATTTATCAAGCTGCAATCATTTTGATAGGTACTTTTAGCAGAAAGTTTTTTTTTAGAGTGTGTATGGTAAGTAGATAAATACTCTTCAGGTCTTGATATATTTTATTTCAGGGGATGCTGTACAAGCTGGGAGATATCCATATTTATACTTCTCCAAATTTTATGTTGGTTGTATCATGAGGTATGTAATATGTTCTGTTATAGTTGCACACTAATGAAGGACCTATTATGGCTGAAGTTATTTGCATAAAATGATAAGAGTTCTCGGCTTAAGTGGCTGGAACAAATTACCATAATAGCTATAGTTTTTGCTGTGTCGAATATTGCTATTATGATTGAAGCCTTTGGTTATATTGCCTAAAAGTTTTTTTTCTAAAATGCTGAAGCTTGATGATAAAATATTCTGAAATACTACATGTTAAAGCGAAAAGTTTTTATAGTAAATGTTCTTTAATGTTCATTTGTAAACCATATATTATTTCTGTATATTTCTGTATACATGTATATTGCATTTGTTTCAGTGGTGTGTTTGGTGTTTTTCTCGCCCTCAGTAATATAAAACTCGTGGAAAGTAATATAGATAAGGGAGAAATGGCAAAAATAACAGGAATATGTAAAGTAAGTACTTGTATATTATAACCCTGAACCTGTTGTAACCAGAAATGTTTAGTCTTTGCCACCACTATCAAGTCAGGCCAGCCAGCCTGCACTTCTGCAGTAACAGTTTTCTCAGCAACTACTTATCACAGCCTCTTGATATTTAGCATTCAGCATTGACATTTGGTTCAATACCGTGGGATTCGATTTCAGGTCTGTCGCTCATCCACTTCCTCTTTATCGACTTAGTTAAATTTTTCGGCATTAATGGTCAATGGTAGGAAATTTTCGTAACAGTTTTCTCAGCAACTACTTATCACAGCCTTTTGATATTTGGAGTACAGCATTAACTAGTGGTCCCATACCGTGGAATTCAATTTCAGATGTGTCTGTCATCCACTTCCTGTTTACCGACTTAGTTAAATTTTCGACATTAACGGTCAATGGTAAACATTTTATGTAACATCACATCCTCATGATATTTGGTATACAAATGCAGCCCGGCCTTTTCTGTCTTTGACCCATTTTTTAAATAATTGATATTGAAATCCCTTAAACTTTGAATGAACTGTTCAAAATTCAAAGCTAAACTTCTCCAATATACAAATTAAGCAGGTTATTCAACTTGTAGGCTGATTTGTTTATTTCACAAGTACATGTATGGTGAATTTATGTAATGGACTTGTACTGCTTTGAAACTGTTTGGAACTGTGCATTGTGAGTTGGAGATGATTCAGCATGATGATAATCAAACAGCTAAAAGTATAGAGCCTTTGCAATGTGCACAGATCTGGCTTACAAAGTCTTTGACAATGACAAGGGATTGTCAAAATAATGAATGTAAGAAAAAGTTAGTTCCTTGAAATTTCAAATGGTATGTTTACAAGCCGAGTTTTGTTCTTGCAATGGAAATGTGTATAAAAAAATTGTGTTTAATATACTGCTTATTATTTTAATATTTCAATAGCAAACGGGATGGATAATAGTTTATGGTTAAAGCATATGTTAATGATGTAGAAAACCATTAAATTAAACATGTAATTAAAATTTTGGATAAGGGGAGATCCCTTGGAAGTAATAAAAACAACAAAAATACATAAAAATTGCAGACTCCATTTGATCTAGTCTGTTCATGACGGATAATGAAAGGAAAACCCCTCTAACAATGTCTTAAGCAGTACTGTAAAATCATTATTATTTGTGGGACACGAATTTTTGTGGTTTTCGTGGGTAGGTCAATCCACGAATTTAAGATCCGATGAAATTTTATCCGGACAAATACTTCTTGCCATGTCTCTATTTTGTACATTAAAATCATTTCGGCACTTTTCTGCCAATTTTTGTGTAATGAATGCCCAGACGCAAGGATTAAATTTACTGACAAGTGATGTGTGATACGGAAAGATATGTACATGTGTTCAGTAAAATGCGCGGCAATTAAGTGTAAGATTACTTTGCATTAGGTTATTTATTTGATTTTTTTACAAGAAATTGAAAATCCACAAATTTAAGAGCCCACGAAAATGCCTGATTTGATAAAACCACGAAATTTCATACCCATGTATATAAGTGAATTCGCAGTATTCAGTCTTCAACTTTAAATGTACTAGAAATAAGAATAATGAACTTTTTTCATTTCAGTTGGTGGCATCCGTGACCTCATTAATTTTCTTCAAGTCAACATTCGCAGGCTCACATTTATTATGGTATTGTTATTTATAAATTTCATCATCTGTATGAATATATTAAGTTCTTGACTCTGGTGTCCACTTGGCTAAGTGCCATTGACTTCAAAGTTGCCCTTTAACACCTGTTGTTTTATATTTTGTTGGTGTTACTTTCAAGCATGTTTGTTGAGGGTGCTAGCCAATGATTATTATGAGAGGAAGGGTTATCTGGTGCTTTTTTTCCTCCACAATAAAAGCTAACAAAATAAGCAGTAGAGGATGAAAAGAAATAGTAAAACTATAAGGAGAGATTAAAACCGATTTTTATTTAGTTCAAATATATATGTATTAAATTATTTACATGCGCTGGAATATGATAACTTTATGCTTTTTGAACCACTAAAGGAGTTCTTGTTGGGAAGCTTACCAGTATTGGGGTCATATGAGGAAACATGTTCGTCACCTTGGTAGTTCTCAAACTTATGATCCCTGGGTAAAAACACACACCACTACTAGGGCTTCAATTGTATACAACTTCTTTTAATTATTATAGTCTTGTACTACTACATGTATTGAAATTTTCTCCGGTCGAAATAACTTAGTATACTTAAAATTATTTATAGATTTTATTTGTTTTCCTACATGTACATACCTGGCAAATTATGATTTCAGGATATGTGTTAACCATTTAGCAGCCATAGTTTGTGAAGATTCAACCAATGTTGAGGAGTCACCTGTTTTGGCCACAGCTTCTGTGTCAAGTTCATCCAATCCACAACATTTAACACAACAAAATTCTTTGACAAGAGATTATATTAAAGTGACAGTCCAGTGATCTTCTTTCCTCCAAGAGTAGAGAGTATTTTATTGGTAACGTCTAGTCGTATGACATTTGAAACAAGTGTTAAATTCAACGTTCTGATTGGTTTAAATATTAAGATCTGAGAGGAATTATTATTTTAGATAGATCAACAATAAGGCTGTGTTTATAGGTTATATATTATATTAATATATCTCAATGACAATCTCTAACTCCATTGTTAAACAAGCAATAATTGAAATATCATATTTGAGAATAGAATTGTTCTATAGTATTATATACATGTCCTAACTACTCTAAAGAGAAGATTTTTACAGCGCAACAGAGTTTAAGAATTTCAGCAAAAAATGTGTGAAATGTTATGAAGTCTTAGAGATAAGTGTAATATTTACTTTAACCTGTTAACCAATCCCTTTTGTTATTTTTTTTTTTTTTAAATATTTTATCTTAGTGGTTATTTTAGACAGTCATCCCTGATTTACAGAATACTTCAATGACTTTTATTATTGACACAAAGCTTTTTATTGCCTGTCACCTGCATGGAGAAATTTTGTCTTGCTAAAGGATTGAACAAACAACCCTTTAATTACTTATTCTTTTATAAGGATAAGCCTGTTTCTGCATTCAAAAAATGTACTACTTGCATAGCATAATTATGAATTAATTTGATAAAACTTGTTTTCATCAGTATTAAAGCACTCTTACAAACTTCGGCACTTTAATGCATGTACATGTTTCAATAGGCGATGAAATTGGTGTATTCTAATAAAATAGTCAAATTGCACAATCTGTGTAGTAGCAGCACGCCAATTCATGTTAATTTTCATGAAAATTTTGGAAGTTTGTTTAAAAGTAAAATATTGTGAGGTGAACAAATAAACCAATTTACATATTGCAATCAGCACTTACAATCCAAGAAAAGATACCAAAAAGTGGTCAACATATGCAAAAACAGCCCTTACTGCGTTAGTAACAAAGTAAAAATATGGTGATAAAATACTACAAAATCAGTCTAAAACTGCACATAACATGTAATATATAACTTGGATCTTGGATGTTTTACCTTTCTTAAAATTTGTGTACATTTTTCTAAATATTGATTTTCTTGAAAAATTTTGGCTCGTCTGGAGGAGTGCTTGCAGCTTTAATGTTACTTAATAATATTTAAATATTTATACCATGCTTCACATTATATTTTGATTTAACAGGGACAACCTTTTAATTTTTCACATGCATAGGAAATTTCTTCCTAAAAAGGATTTTAGCATCTATAAGCCTTGCATAAATTACAGTATGCCATTATATTTTTTTTGCCACCTGAAATCCGTATTGTGTTGTTGATATTGTATTGTTTTATAATTCACATACATGTATATAGTATGTAAAACATTATTTAACTAATATTGACAGATTTGAACAGATTTCTACAGATTTCTAAGTCATTGAATAGTTTGACCAACTGAAATTTTTAAATATGCATTTGTGTATTAAATTTACATATGCATTTTCTCTAAATGCTACAAAGAAAATGTTATTGTTGTACATAATTTATGTACATATTTATTTATTGTTATTTGATGGAAGATTATAGAAACTATGCCTCTAAGGCTTTTGTATTTGTGTATTTATTTGTAAAATGACACATTTTATAGAACAATGTGTGGCGGCGATTTTTACATTGATAGTCTTGATTTTTCTTAAAACATCACCTTTACTGAAGATGGAAAAAAGAAAAATATTTCGTATGGGTACATATTCAGGGTCTCCAGTATTCAATATACTACTTTTCTGTAGCTAGTTTTGGTGGGGGTGTTGATTTCTATTAACTGCTCCTCATTTTTTGTTGCTGTTGTTTTTCATCTCTAAAATAATCCAAATACTCTCTTTCATCATGATAATTATAAAGATATGTTTTTGAATGATATATGAGCCGCTTCACGACAAAACCAACATAATGGGTTTGCGACCAGCATGGATCCAGAACGGCCTGCGCATTCGCGCAGTCTGATCAGGATCCATGCTGTTCGCTATCAGTTTCTCTACTTGTTATAGTTTGTAAGCCAACAGCATGGATCCTGATCAGACTGCGCAGGCTGGTCTGGATCCATGCTGGTCGCAAACCCATTGTGTTGGTTTTGTCGTGACGCGGCTCATACATGTCATATTATTATTTAACAGATCACCGCAACATATCATATCTCATAGTTTTGTGCTAATAATAATGGCTAAATTATTTCACTAAGTTTGATAAGAGGGTCACTTTACAGAGTGAAGGCTTCATTTTTGTGCCACTTTTATAACAATAGTGCTTTCATATTTTATCTTTACTATCACTCTGTTATGATATTTACTGATTGAGATTTAATAAACTTTAAAACTTCCCAGACTTTTCTGTATAGTTTTTAATGAACTTAGTCTTCATGTATAATAATTGTTTTATTTCACCAAGGTAACAAGTACATAAATACATGTGATGATTTCAATGAAATCTGGAAATTAACAGAATAAATACAAGTATTCCTTAGAGATATTCTAACAAATTGTTACCAACACCATTTATTTCTGGACAAATTCTACCCTCAAAGTGTAGACTTGACCTCTGTCACCTCTGTGTGCAGACTTGACTTGACCTCTTTCACCTCTGTGTGCAGACTTGACATCTGTCACCTCTGTGTGCAGACTTGACCTCTGTCACCTCTGTGTGCAGGCTTGACCTCTGTCACCTCTGTGTGCAGACTTGACCTCTGTCACCTCTGTGTGCAGACTTGACCTCTGTGACCTCTGTGTGCAGACTTGACCTCTGTCACCTCTGTGTGCAGACTTGACCTCTGTCACCTCCTGCCTGAATTGTCATGTGAGGAAGTTATCCAGCTAGCTCAAAGGCCGGTGGTTCTATTGGAGTGCTTGCTTCTGCCTCAAATTATGCTAGAACAGCTACCAGAGTTCTTCATCAGTTAAACTGAAAAGTCATCACATGACCTTCATAGTGTTGTTGTGACTTTTAATGCCAAATAATCACTTTGGTATGAAATTTGGTGTAAAATATGGGATATAACAACAATAAAACAGGTAAAAACTGGTGGAATGCCTTGTTGATTTAAGGTATTACCATCCTAATGCATTACCTCCGCTTTGAAGAGTATTCAAATAGGCTAGAACTACTGTTAACTACATTGAAAATGAGGGCCGTGGGTTCAATCCCTAGAAAGGTCAACTTTTTTTAGCTCACCAGAGCCGAAGGCTCAGGGTGAGCTATAAGTATCAAAGGGGGATACTCCGGCGTCCGTCGTCATGCGTCAACAATCGTCTTCTTCTCTGAAACTGCTGGGCAGATTTACTTCAAATTTGGTATGTAGCATCCTTGTGACAGTCACACTTGTTTTCTTTCTTTCTTTTTTTTAACATTATTTATGTATCTCTCATGTCCCATTTGGAAAGAAAAAAGTGTTTAATTTTGATTTTTTTTATTTATATAGGTATTTATTGGCTAAATTATGCTAAATCTAGTAATAAATATGGTACCTGATATTAAATATGGTACCCGATATTTTTAAAGTGTAATAAAATCAAAACTACACGGTAAAAGTATTTCATACTTTACAAGATCAATCAATATACTTTTTTAAAAATTTAGGGAAACTTTGAAAACAGGCACTCATTTGGGTAAATTTTAAGGATTTTTTAAATTAGGCTCCCTAAGTAGGAAAATGGTCAGACACGTAAAAATGGGTGGGGTAGGGTAACATTTTTATACAGATTTCATAAATTTTAAGTAGAAACCATAATTTTGCTTATGTGGATTGTTAGCTGAATTTGTTTCTTAGCAAAAAATAATGGGAAAACATTTTTCATTAGAATGTTAATGGAAATTATTTAAAGGTTCCTCATTTCTGAAAAAGGGCCCTCATAACATTCTAGCTTGAGTTCAGAAAAGTGGCCATAACTTAATTTCCGTACGGTAAACTTTGTTCAAATTTTGCATACAGGTGTACTTTAAGGTATATATCTGACCTATGATGTAAATTTTTTAGTTCCTTATAGTGCCCATTAGGGTCGTAATACCCTAAAGATCATATTTCTGACTAATGTTAGTCACAAAAGATTGAAAACTCAAAGCGTTATAGGAGTAATTAGAGAACAATGAATGCAAAAATATATACATTTTATTTAACATCTCATGTCAAAGATAATAACTTTACATTTATAAGACATCTTGAAATCATCTTTCTAAATGTGTAGTTCAGTTTGAGATGCTAGGGGTAAAAGTTCAGGTTATCCATACACCTCTAAATTTGTACAATGAACTTGCCATACTTTCAATTTGAAACTGTCAGTCTACTTTTATAGGGTTTTAACATCTAGATATGAAACTGAGTAGCCTACAATAACAAGGAGGCCATGATGGACTTTTATCGCTCACCTGAGTGAAAACTGTTGCAACATTAAACCAGATACTCATAATTTTAAACATTAATTGTATAGGGTTTGAAAAGTCTTAAATTTAAAGTGCTTGAATTTGAGCCCCATTCTTAAAAAGTGCTTGAAAATAAGAAATGACAGTAAAAGGACAAAAGGCAAATAAAATGAACAAGTATGGGTTTAACCTGTAGTTGTCCTACAGAAACTGTAAAATGGTGCCCAAAAAATGTGTCTTCAACAAATAATAACTTTGAAAGTTTCCATGGATCAAAGATTGCATTGAAAAAAGAAAAGCTATGTGTAGTACATGCAGCAAATAAATAGATATGTCTTTAACAGTGAATAATAAGTGATGTCATGGATGAGAATGACGACTATAAAGAATTGCATTGTGGGAATGTACTTAGTGGAATGGATAAAAATAAATCCAAATATTGCATTTAACAATATTTGCTGTTTATTTTAGAATGCCTATATTTTGTTATTGTATATAAATACACTCAAGGGAAGTAACTTGTACTGTCATTACATATTCAAGGGAAGTTACTTGTACTGGCATAATTCAAATATCAAGGGAGGTAATTTTGAACTTCGACCTTGTATCTGTCTGGCATTATTACCCAAGATGCAATTCCCTATCAGCTTCCTTTTCCTGCAAACTCTCAAGAGAACAGCAGCACATTTTAATCATAAAAAGAATCTTAATTCATCTTTGTACTAATAATGCCTGGAAGAGGTAAAGGGAGGAAAAGGAAAATACAAGCTGTAGATCTAAATGAGAATCCTCCAGAACAGGAAAGAGAGAGATTCCAGTCGAACCAGTATTGCTTGGTGGAGATGGTGACCATCAGGAGCCATCAGGTAGGCAAGAAAATCAAATAAATCATTTTGACAATATTTTTGGTAAAATAAATTTTTCAATGAATTTTAATGAAAGAGAAATCATTAGGTGTGGTGGGGATGAGTTGGCAAGCCATATCCCCCAAAATTTGAAAGAAAAAACAAGAGCCCGGTTTGAGCTGGGTGATGCTCCCCGAATAGGTTTTGGACACAGGAAAGTACACCTCTTGTAGTTTCAGAGTTATGTCCCTGGTAAGTTCAAAGTGCAATAATTCCAAAATTAGGCAAGCCAGAGTTACTGTTCTTTGCACTGCACTTCTAATCTGATCTATCAACATACAAAGTTTCTTGATGATATCTTTTATGATTTCCAACTTATGTCCCCGACAACTTCAAAAAGTAAAAATAAACAAAGGGCAATAACTCCATAATTAGGCAAGGCAGAGTTATGATTCTTGTGCACTGCACATCGACACATTAAGATATATATACCTAAGTTTCATGTTGATATCTCTTAAAGTTTTACAGCTACGTCTTGGACAAGATTTTTCTAAAAGGGGAGATAATTAAAAAATGAGGCTTAACAGAGTTATGGTTCTTTTGCACTGCACCTCTACTCAATGAGATCTATCTACCTGCAATGTTTCATCTTGATATCTCTTATAGTTTTAGAGTTATGTTCCGGACAAAGTTCAGAGTGTTAAAATTAACAAAGGGCAATAACTCCAAAATTAGGACAAAGAGAGTTATTGTTCTTATGCACTGCACATCTACCCATAGAGCTCTATTTACCTACAAAGTTTCATGTTGATATCTCTTATGGTTTTAGAGTTATGCCCCGGACAAGATTTTTCTATAAGGGGAGATAATTCAAAAACCGGACAAAAAAGAGTTATGGTTCTTTGACACTGCACTCCCCCTCAATGCCCTCTACCACAAATTATCTCAAAGGGTTTTCAAGTTATGCTCTGGACAAGACAACGGACAGACAAGGCGCCGCCACGGAAATTTTTCAGGGAGCATAATTATAAAAGGTCAGTTCATTAATTTAAGCATATTATTAAAAGGGTCTATAGAGCTGTCTGACATGCATTATGGAGCGTCCCTTTTTGTTAATGATCAAGGTATGCTTGAAACTCGCCAAAAGGCATCAAATCTATATGTAAAGAACATCGAAAAATAGACATGCATTTTTGATATAGTACATGTCGATATATATATCAGCTCACCCTGAGGAAGTCCATCCTTTGATAAAATACATGACAATAATACGTGATGCGTCTTAAAAGTTCCCACACTCTTGGCGGATGTATGACGAACAATTTAGACATCGTCAGGGCTGGCCTGAACTTAAAGGTAACTGGGGATCAATTCACCATGAACTATGGTCAAGAGTAATGTCTATCCCCAGCCATGATCAGATTACTCTATACACCCACAATAAAAATCAGTATCAATCTAATTTTGGATATCAAGTTAAAAAGAAACAGTTTGCATGCAATGACTTCAATGCAGGAGATTGCAAATGGACATTATGTAAATTTTCCCACATATGCAGCATATGCAATTCAAATATGCATAACAAAACTCAGTGTCAGCATTTAGGGGCTGAAACAACAAAGCCAAAACCTAATCACACACAAAGCAGCTTTCGTGGGCAAAGGGGCACTTTTCGTGGCAGACCCTATTGGAACAATGAACCTTAATGAAAACAAAACAAGCAGATTTTTTGCAACATATCAGTTTTAGGAAAATCACCAATTAAAGTAAATATTTTAGAAAGAGCATTAGACGGATATCCTTTAAAACTGGCAAAATTCATTTTAAATGGTTTCAAATTTGGTTTCTCCCTGGAATATACAGGTGAAAGATATTTCATCATGTCTAAAAACCTTTAGTCTGCATTGCTAAAACCTGACATTGTTAAGCAAAAAATTGAAAAAGAGATAAAACTTTACGCATATCACCCCTTGGTTTAGTAGAAAAGACAAGAGCGATCAGCGATCACATGTGTCCCCTCATGATGGCCAATTTCATATTGGGACAAGTTTTGTGACAGACGGACAGACAGACAGACAGTGCACAACTAGACTTGGTACTGATCATTCCTGTACAGTTTGGATAAAATTGCACCAGTAGTTTATGAGGAGTAGTCCGGACAAGCTTTTGTGTATCTGACAACAAACAGAAAAAAACACCTTTTTATCAAAGGGCCATAACTATGCCAAAAATCATTCAACCGGAAAACCCGTGCAATATGCACAAGGACTTGAGCTACAGATCAATCCTGTAAAGTTTCATTGAAATTGCATTAGTGGTATAAGAGAAGTAGTCCGGACATACTTTGAAAATAAATATTATTAAAGGGCCATAACTCTGACAAAAATTATTGAACTGGAAAATGCTGACAATATGCACAACTAGACTTGGTACTGATCATTCCTGTAAAGTTTGGATGAAATTGCACCAGTAGTTTATGAGGAGTAGTCCGGACAAGCTTTTGTGTATCTGGCCACATACAGAAAAAAACACCTTTTTATCAAAGGGCCATAACTATGCCAAAAATCATTCAACCGGAAAACCCGTGCAATATGCGCAAGGACTTGAGCTACAGATCAATCCTGTAATGTTTCAATGAAATTGCATTAGTGGTTTAAGAGAAGTAGTCCGGACAAACTTTAAAAATAACAAGAGCCACCGCCGGGCGGGGGCAACGCTCGACTTTTTACTTTTTCTAAACGCAAACATAGAAAGGTTTGAACATATATTGATGTTTCCTTTTTATAAATTTAGTTGGTCTGTCTTGTCACATTAGTTTTGTTTATATATTTTGTATATATATGAATAGAAACATTAAGCATATTTCTAAAAATAGCAACAGTACGCAATTTCTAAAAATAGCAACAATGACGCAATTTCTAAAAATAGCAACAATGACGCAATTTCTAAAAATAGAAAAAATGACGCAATTTCTAAAAATAGAAAAAAATGACGCAATTACTAAAAATAGCAACAATGACGCAATTTCTAAAAATAGAAAAAATGACGCAATTTCTAAAAATAGAAAAAAATGACGCAATTACTAAAAATAGCAACAATGACGCAATTTCTAAAAATAGAAAAAATGACGCAATTTCTAAAAATAGAACAAAAATGACGCAATTTCTTAAAATAGAACAAAAATGACGCAATTTCTTAAAATAGCAACAATGACACAATTTCTAAAAGTAGAAAAAATGACGCAATTTCTAAAAACAGGAAAAAATGACGAAAATTCTAAAAATAGCAACAATGACGCAATTTCTAAAAATAGAAAAACATGACGCAATTTCTAAAAATAGAAAAAATGACGCAATTTCTAAAAAATAGAAAAACATGACGCAATTTCTAAAAAATAGAAAAAAAAAGAAGCAATTTCTAAAAATAGAAAAAAATGACGCAATTTCTAAAAATAGAAAAACATGACGCAATTTCTAAAAATAGAAAAACATGACGCAATTTCTAAAAATAGAAAAAAATGACGCAATTTCTAAAAATAGAAAAACATGACGCAATTTCTAAAAATAGAAAAACATGACGCAATTTCTAAAAATAGAAACAATGACGCAATTTCTAAAAATAGAAACAATGACGCAATTTCTAAAAATAGAACAAAAATGACGAAATTTCTAAAAATAGAAAAAAATGACGCAATTTCTAAAAATAGCAACAATGACGCAATTTCTAAAAATAGAAAAAAAAATTACGCAAATTATAAAAATAGCAACAATGACGCAATTTCTAAAAATAGAAAAACATGATGCAATTTCTAAAAATAGAAAAAAATGACACAATTTCTAAAAATAGAAAAACATGACGCAATTTCTAAAAATAGAAAAAAAATGACGCAATTTCTAAAAATAGAAAAACATGACCCAATTTCTAAAAATAGAAACAATGACGCAATTTCTAAAAATAGAAACAATGACGCAATTTCTAAAAATAGAACAAAAATGACGAAATTTCTAAAAATAGAACAAAAATGACGAAATTTCTAAAAATAGCAACAATGACGCAATTTCTAAAAATAGAAAAAATGACGCAATTTCTAAAAAATAGAAAAACATGACGCAATTATATACATGTATATATATGTATATATATATATATATATGTATATATATATATATATATATATTTGATATATATATATATATTTGATATATATATATATATATCTATATATGTATATATATATATATATATATATACATGCATATATATATATATATATATTTATATATATATATATATATATATACCTGCATATATGTATATATATACACACACACATTTATATATATATTTATATATAATACATATACTATACATACACACACACCGATAAATGCACAATCTGAGAAAATTCAGTAATATAACCTTCAAGGTCAAGGTCATTAAAGAGCCCAAGCAAATTTGGGTTTGATAAACAACAAGGTCTGGTCCTTAAGAATGTTCTGTTATAATATGAAGTTTATCCCTTCAAAAATAGCAAAGTTACAGTCAGTTACTGCCAAAACAATGAAAATTTCAATAATTTGACCTTCAAAGGCAATGTCATTAATGAGTGAAGGTCAAGGTCTTTCGGTATATTTTAACAGTTATCTTTGAAGATTATTATGTTCAAGTTTGAAGACAATCCATTCAAAAATAACAAAGTTACAGCCAATAATAGCCAAAAAAATGAAAATTTCAATAATTTGACCTTCAAAGTCAAGGTCATTGATGAGTGAATGTCAAGGTCTGACTGGTTATTCTTAAGGGATATCCTTGAAGATTATTATGTTCAAGTTTGAAGACAATCCATTCAAAAAATAACAAAGTAACAGCCAATAACAGCATGAACAAGCAAAAATTGGACTTTTAACCTTGAAGGTCAAGGTCATTTATGGATGAAGGTCAAGGTTAGTGTGGTCTACTGAAAGGTCTTGTCCCAAGGGTTGTTGTGGCCAAGTATGAAGACAATACACCAAGAAATAAAAAAGTTATGATCCAGGTACAAGTTTTCGGACGGCAACGGCAACGGAGACGGCAACGGCAACGCCGACCTGACTATAACAATACCTCTACTTTTTTTTTCAAAAAAAAAAAAGTCGAGCTAAAAATTATTAAAGGGCCATAACTCTGTCAAAATTCATTGAACCGGAAAATGCTGACAATATGCACACATTTGGTACTGATCATTCCTGTAAAGTTTGGATGAAATTGCGACAGTAGTTTATGAGGAGTAGTCCGGACAAGTGTTGTGACGGACAGACAGACAGACGGAGAAGTGATCCCTATATGTCGCCACTACTCCGTAGAGGCGACACAAAAAATAGCAATGATTTTAGATTGATCCATCATTTATCATACCCACAAAACAATTCAGTGAATGACTTTATTGATCCAGAATTATGCCATCTACAATATACTAGTTTTGACGAAGCTATAGCAATAATCCAAGAACTAGGTCACGGCTGTATGCTTGGTAAATCAGATATCAAATCAGCCTTTAGACTTATGCCAGTAAATCCAAAAGATTTCGATCAGTTAGGCTTTCATTTTAACGACAAATTCTACTTTGACAAATGTTTACCATTCGGATGCTCCATCAGTCCAAAAATATTTGAAACTTTTTCTACATTTCTTGAATGGTATGTCCGAGGCAAATCTACAAAAGGCAAGCTTATACATTACTTGGATGATTTCCTTTTTGGCGGTAAAAAACTTACCAATGACTGCAAAGAACTGATGAACAAATTTGATACATTAATGACTGACCTTGGTGTCCCTATAGCACAAGACAAAACTGAGGGTCCCACCACTAATATCGTGTTTCTAGGCCTTGAGCTAGATTCTGTTAAAATGATAGTAAAATTATGTTCAGATAGTGCAGCAAGCATAGGTTTTGGACTGTTTTTTAAAGGTAAATGGACTCAGGGCAAGTGGCCCCCTATCATGGTCCCAATCAAATTTTATTAACAATATCACCCTACTAGAGTTCTTTCCAATATTATATTTATCTTTGGGGCAGTAGCTTTCGTAACAAAAAAATACTTTTTAGATCAGATAATCAATCAGTTGTACAAGCAATCAATACAATGTCTAGCAAATGTGATGACTTAATGGTATTAGTAAGAGCCCTTACTTTACAATGTCTCAAATTTAACATTGTTGCAAAAGCTGAACATATCCCAGGCATTCAAAATAAGATAACAGATGCCTTATCCCGGTTTCAGATGGAGAAATTTTGGAGGCTAGCACCACAAGCAAACAAAAATGCAGAAATAGTCCCGAGCCATCTTTGGCAGATCTTCGAGCAGGAGCAAGACAACTTCTAAAATCCAGTATTGCTGAAAACACATGACTGGCGTACACAAATGCAATAAACACATTTAACAAATTTTAAAAACAGTACAACATAAACGCCAATTGGCCAGCTTCAGTTAACCAACTTACTTTATTCATATCTCACTGTTACAGCAAAAGTTATTACTCTTCAACCATATCAACTTATTGCTCTGGTATCAGCTTTTATCATAAAATAAAAGGCATAAAAGACCCTACTGAAGATTTCTTGGTCAAAAAGTTGCTTGAGGGTTGTAAACGGTCCAACAGAAAGCCAATTTGTGCACCATTGCTAATGAAAATATGTGAAAAGTTAACTTCCATATGTACAGACAGATATAAAGAAAATCTTTTGAGGGCGGCATATACACTCTCTTACTATGGGTTATTTAGAGTGAGTGAAGTAATAATAAGCACATCAAACTCAAACCAACCTCTTCATTATAAAGATATTAGCTTTATGGGAGACACTCTAGTTATTACATTGAGGAAATCAAAAACCAATCAGTGTGGCCAACCAACAATTCTAAAAATAAAGGCTTCCACAAATAAACAAATTTGCTGCTTACAAGCCTTACAGAATTACATTATTTTGAGACCAAGATTTGATGGATGCCTATTCTGTCACTTAGATAGAACCCCTCTTACCAGATACCAATTTTCAGCAATCCTATCAAAAACTCTTCAGTGCATTGGGATAGCAACAACAAATTATAAATCACACTCTTTTCGCATAGGTCGTGCAACAGACTTAGCCAACATGGGCATCAACAAATCTGAGATAAAAAAAAAAGGGCAGGTGGTCATCCAGCAGCTACTTAAAATACATCAGATCATAAACCAATCTGCATCAAAACAACAACAAAACAAAAAACTACTCTTTTGATGCCATTTCAAACCTTACAATATCCAGCGAATAGAATGACTTACATACTTCTTTGTATCATTACAGATATATGGTTCATGGGGGACTCAATAGTTAAACGAGCACACAATTATGCTATCACAGATAATTTCACTTTGACTGACAAGAATGTGTGGTGGTGCGGCAAGTCTGGCATGAAATGGGAATGCCTTCTTCAAACCATCCAGCTACAAATGCTTCATAATCCACCACCCAGAATCCTCATCATACACCTTGGAGGTAACAACATCCACAATACTAAAATTACCAAACTTATATCAGTCATAAACAAAGACACCAAATATGTAAGAGATACTCTTCTTGACATCATCTGGTGTGACATCCTACCACGACTACAATGGCGGAACAACCTTTCAGAATCACCCAAACTACTCAACATAAAAAGAAAAAGATTTAATCGTGCTGCTCATCTATTCTTGAGACTTTTAGAAAATACTTCTGTTATATCCCCAAATATACCATGGCATATGTCAGAACTCTTTATGACCGATGGGGTCCATTTGTCTGATATGGGTAATATGGTATACCTTCAAACAATTAAAGTTCACTTAAAAAATGGTACTTTATCATGAAACTGCTAGAATTTGGAGAATTTCTAAATATCTCAACATTTTGTGGCGTAAATTCTAGGAAATTTTAGTCTTTTGGAGGTCAGCCTATCAGTTCTGGTAAACAAACTACAAGTTTCTTGTACTCTATGTAGTTGGAGGTTGATTACTGCACCAAACCAGCACATAGAAACAAGGTCTAACTATGTAGCGTTTACTAGAGTAAAAAATTAGAGTGCTTACTTGCTAAACTCGCTGTAAAATACAGAGGTAGGGTGTTCTGTCCGTACTAATAGTGTGCAGTCACCCGCGTACCCTCTAAATAGCTAGAATAACACACTATCTGGTTGCTAAAATATTGGTTGCTACTTACTGGTTGCTATTTGTTGGTTGCTATACACTGGTTTAAAAAAGTGTCTCTATTATCTGGTTGCTACATACTGGTTGCTATTTGTTGGTTGCTTTACATGGTTTGCAAAAATTGTCTATATGTCGCTAGTAATTAATGGAAATTACTGATAGGCTTCACTTCCACTGACTAAAATTTTTACATGTTGCGGCCAAAATCATTCCATCCTATTACCAAACTATTGGAATAAATTCAGTAAATGTAAACCTGAGTTTTTGTTGTATTTCAATATATGCTTAGTGTTTTGGGTGTTATCTATTTTCTTAAAATAAAGATTAAATTATAAATAAATTAAAGGGCCTTAAAGTTATATACTACAGTTAAATGTATTATCTTTGGATAAATCGGTTCATATTGATGTCAAATTAAAGGAATTGGGGAGGAGAATGATCCAGATGAAAGGCTGTATCGAAAGCTAAATCACACTATGTATTTGCAACATTACTATTTGGAAAATGGTAAGCAAATTTTTTGGACATCCTATAATTCATTCATTTTTTAAAGGTGATAAATGATATGAATACCTTTTGGGGTTACTGCTGTATCAGGTACTACTTCCCCATGGTATATTTTGGTATATTAATTAAAGTCGCATCAAAAAATAATACCGTAAAACAATTTATATACAAGAAGCGCCGCAATGCGACGAAAACCAGGTTTTCAACGACCAAATTTTGATGTGACAGCAATCAATAGGTCAAAGTACACTGAAGTTAATGAGTAGAAGCTGAAAATTCTATTGTAAGCAAATGACCTTGAACTTGCTCCCAGATATCTAAGTAGCAATCCAAAGCTGCCACTCAGCAAGTTTATTGTCAAAAGGTCAAAGCAAACTCAAGTTATAACATGAAAACTAAATACATTAACCTTGATCACAGACACCTGGGTAGCAATCCCAAGCTGCCTCTTGATATAAGCTACCCATTCATCAAGTTTGGTGTCAAAAGGCCAAAGCAAACTCAAGTTATTGAGCGGAAACTTAATTTCTATTTTTAATAACAGTGACCTTGACCTTAATCACAGATACCTGGATAGCAATCCCAAGCTGCCTCTTGATATAAGCTATCCATACACCAAGTTTGGTGTCAATAGGCCAAAGCAAACTCGAGTTATTGAGCAGAAACTGAATTTCTTTTTTTAGTAACAGTGACCTTGGCCTTGATAACAGACACCTGGGTAGCAATCCCAAGCTGCCTCTTGATATAAGCTATCCATACACCAAGTTAGGTGTCAATAGGCAAAAGCAAACTCAAGTTATAGAGCGGAAACTGAATTTCTATTTTTAGTAACAGTGACCTTGACCTTGATCACAGACACCTGGGTAGCAATCCCAAGCTGCCTCTTGATATAAGCTATCCATACACCAAGTTAGGTGTCAATAGGCCAAAGCAAACTCAAGTTGTTGAGTGGAAACTGAATTTCTATTTTTAGTAACAGTGACCTTGACCTTGATCACAGACACCTGGATAGCAATCCCATGCTGCCTCTTGAATATAAGCTATCCATACACCAAGTTTGGTGTCAAAAGGCCAAAGCAAACTCAAGTTATTGAGCGGAAACTGAATTTCTATTTTTAGTAACAGTGACCTTGACCTTGATCACAGACACCTGGGTAGCAATCCCAAGCTGCCTCTTGATATAAGCTATCCATACACCAAGTTTGGTGTCAATAGGCCAAAGCAAACTGAAGTTATTGAGCGGAAACTTTATTTCTTTTTAAGCAGCTTGATCTTGATCACAAAAACCTGTGTAGCAATCCCAAGCTGTCTCTTGATATTAGCTACCGATACACCAAGTTTGGTGTCGATAGGCCTTAGCAAACTAATGTTAATGAGTGGAAACAGAATTTCTATTTTTAGCAACAGTGACCTTTACATTAATCACAGACACCTGGGTAGCAATTCCAAGCTGCCTCTTGATATAAGCTATCCATACACCAAGTTTGGTGTCAATAGGCCAAAGCAAACTAAAGTTATTGAGCGGAAACCAAAAGTTGACGCCCGCCCGCCCGCCGACTTCGGCATTACAATAACCCGGTTTTCGTTGAAAACCTGGTTAAAAACAGCTCTTGATTACTACTACCGTTAAGTGAGTGTTTGATAGAAAAATGTCATTAGTGAAATAAACATTCAAAGATGGGATTAATAACTCAATACAGCTAGTAAACAACAGAAAACAAGTAGACAAAGAACAAGTTAGCACAAAGAACAAGTAATAAAGAACAAGTAGACACAAAGAACAAGTGGACAAAGAACAAGTAGAAACATAGAACAAGTGGATAAAGAACAAGTAGACACAAAGAACAAGTAGACACAAAGAACAAGTGGACAAAGAACAAGTAGACACAAAGAACAAGTAGAACAAAGAATAAATCGACACAAAGAACAAATAGACAAAGAACAAGTCATTACTAATAATTTTGCACGAATAACCAACATGATTTCTTGTTAATAAAGACAATTAATTTGTATTAATTGTAATAACCACTGTTTAAGAGCTTATTGTAGTATTAATTATTTGTTATTATTATCATTGTTATCATCATTATTATTATTATCATTATTATCATTGTTATAGCAAGATTTGCCACTGAAGCATTCACCAGATCTGATAAAGCTTGCACAGATTGGTGCAAAGGATATTTTAGTGCCATGTTCATGGATGGAACAACTTTGTCAATCAAGTTAAAAATTTTGAAAAAGAATTCCAGATCTAATCTGACAAAGAGCTGCAGTGTACATTCTTCACATTAAATACAAATGAAAGTAGTTCCTACAGCTGCAGGGTACATTCTTCACTTTAAATACAAATGAAAGTAGTTCCTACATCTGCAGTGTACATTCTTCACATTAAATACAAATGAAAGTAGTTCCTACATCTGCAGTGTACATTCTTCACATTAAATACAAATGAAAGTAGTTCCTACATCTGCAGTGTACATTCTTCACTTTAAATACAAATGAAAGTAGTTCCTACATCTGCAGGGTACATTCTTCACATTAAATACAAATGAAAGTAGTTCCTACACAAAGAGCTGCAGGATACATTCTTCACATTAAATACAAATGAAAGTAGTTCCTACATCTGTGGAAGAGAGACAAATAGTTATGAAACATTCAGAATCATTCTAAGTGTTCTGAGTGATGATTTGTCTACACTGTATTGTGAAGATATTCTAGGGTTCATTTGTGCGTGTAATATAAACCAGTGATCCGCCCATTCAGGCACTAGGAGTACTAACTATTTGGATTTGTTGAAAGATATAAGCTTAAAGACAAACATGGCCAGCAATCTTGTGATAACTAGTCTACCACGCCATGACTGTACATGGTTTTGATTCTACTACACTGTTTCATAATGTTTGTGAAATATCCGAGAAACATGGTTTACCCTGGAGTACTAGTAATTTGTTATCAATATTTTACTAGATCTGCATACCACAATAATGAGAAAAATACTGGACTGGAAAGCAAGGATAAGGAAAAACGCTATGCACATTTTGGACATAGACTAAGATTTAATGCATCACCTGCATAATGCTGCATAAAAATTAACAGTGCAATAACATTAAGAAGGACTACGTAATACCATCCACACTGACTTTCAATGATCTACAGACAGCATGACTGTGTGCATTAACTGGCATAAATGCCTCAACGCTTCTAGAGTCTGCCTGATAACATACATATTTCCCAATGACACTCTCAACACTTTATTTTAAGAATAAGATTATGTGACCATGAATTATACATCAGTAATGGAAGCACGAAACACCGACGGTGCAGACACAATTTTCAAATTCAAAATTCTTTAACTGGATAAAAGCTACATTAGCTATTTTATACACTAAAGAGGAATTAGAACCAGTTGTACTTGGTAAACTTGAGAATTAATCTCAAGCTATTTTCAATATCAAACAGCTAAACCATAATTTTTTGTCAGCCCATAACATTGATGTGGACCCACAAAACATATGGCTTGATGTGTATACATTATTTTAACTTTATAAAGGACAAGAGGATAGTTGAAAGGATAGAAATATCTGTATCAGGAGGTAGTAAAAAGTAACAAAAGAAAAGTCTAAGGGAACTGTAGACATAGTGCTAGGCATTCATCAAAGTAAATGACTAAAAGTTGCAACAATAGAGAGAATTCTTTCTGAGCGCTGGAGAAGACGGGACTTATTCTAAGTATCCCTTAAAGGATGTTTTGATTACATTCAACATGTTTTTAACAGTTCTTTAGTGGACATCTCAGAAATTCTCAATTACTTTATATATTTTATAGCCAGATAAAATCTTTTATGTCATTGTGGCTAATTTCATTTCTTAAACGCAAGTTATCATTTCGGTAATTAAACGCCACTTTGCTTTTCTGTTAATTTATTATGTAGTTTAATAGCCAATCAGAAAGTGTCCTGCTTACACGTGATCATTACCGTCCAATCAACGTGCAGCTTCTTCATAACAAAGAAAATTTTCAGAACGTTCTTGCGTGTTTCATATTGTTAACCCTTTCCCCCATGAGCATATTGTGAAAAATGGCCGTTTTCATTGAAAAGCCTCCAGTTACAAGTTCAAACTGCTATGAAACTATGAAAAATGCTCCAATACTAATCAAACTTGGCACACATGTTGACTGGACCATTGCCTTTGTAACGACATGCTCAGTCTTAAATTTCCTGTTACCATGGCAACGAGGGGACATCTCAAAATTGCCAAAAATCACTATTTTGCCTCGATTTTTTCCATCAAAATTTATTTCAAAGTGCAGCAACTACTCAAGGGATTGAGATAGAGTCAAAGGCTTTTCAGCGTTGGTTAAACGTTACATTATGATCGACCTGGGGTCATTTTAAGCCTCTCACAAGTCCAAAATTTTCTTGGCGATGAGGGGGACTCCGTCCCCCTTCAAACCCCCCTAACAGAAGGGGGTACATCCCCCTTCTGGCAACCCCCTGATGTATCTTTTGGATGGGGGGCGGCGCCGAAAAAGTGCTCAATTTTTTAAGCAACATTTCTCAAACGAAAACTTATGTTTGGGGCCCAAATACGACATTTTTTCACTATTTGAGGCCTAAAAAAGGGGGGGGGGGGGTCGAAAGTGCGTTGTTTCGCGTATATATGTGGTAAAGGGTTAAACTTATTCCTGCTTTTTGACTTATTTTTCATCCGTTTTCCATTTGGATTTATATGGTAAACGTTTAAACAGTTACTACTGTCTTAAATTAACTTGAGATCACTGCATCACGGATGTGATAAAGTTCTTAATTTTGGTGCTTTGCGGCTCGGTTACGTACAATTCTGGACACAAAATGGCGTCAACTATCCAGATTATCGGACATTCATTTGTGACTCGGCTGAAGCGATTTATTAGGGATAATCCTAGTTTCAAATTTAATTTGAATTTGTCAAGTAACCCTCTTGTTCAATATTCTGGCTTTTCGGGGGCAAATGTACACACTCTACGGGACAATTTATCAGACGTTACGGATTTTAACCCCGATATAGCAGTGTTAATTATAGGCACAAACGATCTGTATTCAGTGGACACAGATCCAATTTCTGTAACGATGAGCATATTGGATCTGGTTGATAGGTTGCTTTTCATGGAACATGTACAATTTGTGATAGTCATGCAAATTCTCCATAGACAACCAGCTTGTAAGGGCCGATACAAAGTTGACACCGAGTGGTTCAATTCACGAGTAGATGACACAAATTTACTGTTATCATCGAAGTTACAACAGCTGCCACACAACCGTGCCACTTTCTGGCGTCTTAAAGGATTTTGGTCAGGTCCTGCACAACAGGAAGCCTTTGTTGAAGATGGGGTACATCTGTCTACTGTGGGTCATAAAAAACTTTACCACAACATCCGTGCTGCAGTGGTGTCCGTCATGAACAGGAGTTTACAACATTAAACAGATATTAAAGATATGTATATGATATAGATTGTCTTTTTGCTCAGTCAAATATTTCCTAGTTTAGCACAGGCTTTATATAGATTCTGTTTCTTTAAAGAACAATTCAGGTTATAAGATTAGTTACAGCTAATTTATGTAAATTGCTGAAAAGCGGTTTTATGATCTTTATGATCTAAGAATAATATGCCGGTGTCATACATGCGTAAGAATATTCACACATAGTTTCTTATACTTTTTATGTAAATGCCTATTCCATTAGTTAGAAAACCAGTATTTCACGCAATATTTTCTTTTCTTCCCAACCACATATTTACTTCGGAACCAAAAGAATTCCGGCAAATTTTTGCTATGTCTTATCTTCATCCGGACATAATGCCGGATTTTGTTTTTGTTTTCAATTTACGAGACTAGTTTTACTGATTTATTTTAGTTCTGATGATTTTCCATACGTAGTTCTGATGATTTTCCAGACATAGTTCTGATGGTTTTTTTTCCAGACATAGTTCTGATGTTTTTCCAGACATAGTTCTGATGTTTTTTCCAGACATAGTTCTGATGTTTTCTCCAGACATAGTTCTGATGTTTTTTCCAGACAGAGTTCTGATGTTTTTTTTCCAGACATAGTTCTGATGTTTTTTCCAGACATAGTTCTGATGTTTTTTTTCCAGACAGAGTTCTGATGTTTTTTTTCCAGACAGAGTTCTGATGTTTTTTTTCCAGACATAGTTCTGATGTTTTCTCCAGACATAGTTCTGATGTTTTTTCCAGACAGAGTTCTGATGATTTTCCAGACATAGTTCTGATGTTTTTTCCAGACATAGTTCTGATTTTTTTTTCCAGACAAAGTTCTGATGGTTTTTCCAGACATAGTTCTGATGTTTTTTTTCCAGACATAGTTCTGATGTTTTTTTTCCAGACAGAGTTCTGATGTTTTTTTTTCCAGACAGAGTTTCTGATGTTTTTTTTCCAGACATAGTTCTGATGTTTTTTTTCCAGACAGAGTTCTGATGATTTTCCAGACATAGTTCTGATGTTTTTTTTTCAGACAGAGTTCTTTGATGTTTTTTTTCCAGACATAGTTCTGATGTTTTTTTTCCAGACAGAGTTCTGATGATTTTCCAGACATAGTTCTGATGTTTTTTTCCAGACATAGTTCTGATGTTTTTTTTCCAGACATAGTTCTGATGTTTTTTTTCCAGACATAGTTCTGATGTTTTTTTTCCAGACATAGTTCTGATGTTTTTTTTCCAGACATAGTTCTGATGTTTTTTTTCCAGACATAGTTCTGATGTTTTTTTTCCAGACAGAGTTCTGATGATTTTCCAGACATAGTTCTGATGTTTTTTTTCCAGACAGAGTTCTGATGTTTTTTTTTCCAGACAGAGTTCTGATGATTTTCCAGAAATAGTTCTGATGTTTTTTTTCCAGACAGAGTTCTGATGTTTTTTCCAGACATAGTTCTGATGTTTTTTTTCCAGACATAGTTCTGATGTTTTTTTTCCAGACATAGTTCTGATGATTTTCCAGACATAGTTCTGATGTTTTTTTTCCAGACATAGTTCTGATGTTTTTTTTCCAGACATAGTTCTGATGTTTTTTTTCCAGACAGAGTTCTGATGATTTTCCAGACATAGTTCTGATGTTTTTTCCAGACATAGTTCTGATTTTTTTTTTCCAGACAAAGTTCTGATGGTTTTTCCAGACATAGTTCTGATGTTTTTTCCAGACATAGTTCTGATGTTTTTCCAGACATAGTTCTGATGATTTTCCAGACATAGTTCTGATGATTTTTCCAGACATAGTTCTGATGTTTGATTTTTTTTGCAAACTTTGTTCTGATGTCCTTTGTTTGTTTGGTTTTTTCTTTCCATTCTAGGATCTAATTATTTATCCAGACTCAGTTCTGTTGTTTTTCCAGACATAGCTCTGATGCAGATTTGAATTTACAATGTATGTTTATTATGTTTTGTTCCAGTATTCAATACGATGATTTCCAAGGCCAGATATATATCTGATGTTTTTCTACAATTTAGTTTTCACTGTCCTTTCACAGATGAACTGAACATTTTCAAGCCTTTGTTGTTATACATATAAATGCAATTCTCTTCTTCAGTACAGGACAAGGCTCGGATGTTCAATTTGGGTCGACAAAGTTTTGATAATTTTTGTCGAACAATTAATTTTTTACACTCTGTTTAACATATGATTGGTTTCATTTATGCTTTATCCATGTTTTTCAGATGAAGCGACATAAGCGCTCCGCTACAGTAAGTGCTTGTGCTATGCCTTGCTGCACAACTCAAACAACATCAACAAAGAAAACAAAGAAGGGGAAAACACAAAAAACAGATCTTGGTAAATCAAGCCTTGATAACGCTGGTGTTAAACAATCTTCTGCAGACCGATCTTCTGCTCAAAAGAAAGGATCGTCAAGAAATGCAATTATGTCTACACCCCTTCACAGGCCAAGCACAACACACATGGAGGGGGAAGACAGTTCAGAGAGTGACATGGACTCGGTGTCGAACCAGAGCCCAGTTGAAATTGATTCATCGGATTCCGACAGCGATTACATTGATCCAATGGCAGATATATTAAACAATCACTCACGCCTGGTGACAGGTACAAACACCTTTAGGTTTTCGGAGCCGGTGTCAACACCGATTTCTTATTCTGTTTCCAAATCAATAGCCAAAAAAATCAAATACAACAAATTTATAGATTTTGCTCATCTCCTACCTCAGACAACAGGTTACCAAACACCCAGTTTCGCACTAACTATTAACTCTAAGGATCAACTCAGTTTAGCGCCCTCAAACAATTCTAAGAAAATTTATACCATTGATTCCTGGACTTCCGCCTTTTTAAGGTTCGTAGCCATATACTCTGGCTACTACCCACACGAAACTCCCCAACTCATGAAATATGGGGAAATAGTTAGGGATTTGGCACACCGTCGTCCAGGCATGGTCTGGTCATTCTACGACAGCCAATTTCGGATGTCTAGGGAGCACGCCATCATCCCCTGGGATACACTACACACAGAATTCTGGGTAATGGCCACTACTCAACCAACCATGTCAAACTTCTCTAGTGTATCTGGCGGTCATCCCAGATTATGTCATAATCTGGTCTTTTGGCGGAATTTTTTCAGCCAGATATGGGGATATCTTTTGCTTAATAGATATTTGTTCTAATGGCATAATAAATTTTGCCCTTTTTTCAACTTCATATACTGTAGTTGTTTTTTTTATTGATCTCCCCATACTAGTACACAGTTTTTCCTGCTTATCGGCCAACAGATGCACATAAATATATTTTATAGCCAGATAAAATCTTTTATGTCATTGTGGCTAATTTCATTTCTTAAACGCAAGTTATCATTTAGGTAATTAAACGCCACTTTGCTTTTGTTAATTTATTATGTAGTTTAATAGCCAATCAGAAAGTGTCCTGCTTACACGTGATCATTACCGTCCAAACAACGTGCAGCTTCTTCATAACAAAGAAAATTTTCAGAACGTTCTTGCGTGTTTCATATTGTTAAACTTATTCCTGCTTTTTGACTTATTTTTCATCCACCACCTCCCCTTCCACCTCCTAGTTATTTTATTGTATCACATGTTTCTGTTTGGCTATTATTTTAAACCTTTTTATTGTTTTTTCTATTTGTCTTTTATTTTGTATTTCATATTGTTATTGTAATGGCGGAATTTTTTCAGCCAGATATGGGGATATCTTTTGCTTAATAGATATTTGTTCTAATGGCATAATAAATTTTGCCCGGCGGAATTTTTTCAGCCAGATATGGGGATATCTTTTGCTTAATAGATATTTGTTCTAATGGCATAATAAATTTTGCCCTTTATTCAACTTCATATACTGTAGTTGTTTTTTTATTGATCTCCCCATACTAGTACACAGTTTTTCCTGCTTATCGGCCAACAGATGCACATAAATTTTACTATTATAAATTTACATTTGAAAATAAATTACTTATCATAATAATGAAATTGATTTATTTAAAGGATGTTTTCATTACACTAACAATAACAGTGTTGTAATGGACATCTCAAAAATTCTCAATTATTGAGCCTATCACACTCTACATACTAATAGTAGAGTAAACTACGTGACCGACTGCTTGGGGTGGTCACTTAATATTTTGTGTCGGAACTCAACTTAGACCTCGGCAAATTTCCCACAGCTTAAACAACCTGTACCGCATAGCTCTACCGGAAGTCTAGTTTCCCATACAGTGTTGCTGTTATTAGTGGAGAAGTTGTGACATGCAGTCAGGGCCGCCGCAGCCCCAACACATTGTAGCAGCAGCCAGCCCAGCCCCTAGGCAACCCCGATCGCACACCCTTGAAACAGTGATATTGGGACAAGCTTTTGCATTTTGTTACTAAATATGTTTACTTTTATAATGCTAGTACATACTCTTACATTTTTGTTAAGATTTAGTTTTAAAATTGAACTTGTAATATGAAAATTCTTAATGATTCAATATTGTGCTCTTTGTATCATAATTATCTTAATATCACAATACTAAGAAGCTTCAGTCAAGTCATTTGTGTATGAAAATAAGGGGGATATATTTTTAGGAATTTTACTTGATTTAACCTTATTATAGAGGAGGCGGGAAAACATTGGTGAGGATGAAGAAGATTTGGAGGCAGAAGTGGACACTGTAGAAGATCAGGATGATGAGGTAGATAATTGTTATATAGAGGGTTGTTTGTTTTTTATACAAACAATAGAGTAGTAAAAAAATTGCACTACAGTCTAACTTGAGCCAACAGTCATTTGCCAATCACTTTGTCATGTTGGTTTTCTCGGAGACATTCCCTATATGAATTACTGCAAATAGCAATCAGTTGCTGACTCCATGGCCATCAGCCACAACAATAGGACTTCCCTGTGGCCAGGTTTAACCCAAACAATGATCAGCATCACCTTGTTTACATGAAACAAAATGTGACAAAACAAATATCGCTATGACGCCCATCATTAATTGCTGTTGTTTGTTAAGACTTACTGGATTGTAATACAATGAGAATGACTATTATAACTTTTCCCTTTAAATTAATGTAGATTGACCGCTGACCAACAGGTGTGATAAAATTGGCTTGATTATAGAAAAAATGCTTAAAGCTTTAAGTGTGTACTTCTCACTTACATTTGAATACTTGTTTTCCATTTAAAGTTTTTGGACTGAAATGAAATGTGTGCACAATTTGATGCAATGTGGTGAATGATTCACTTAAATGCAAATTATTATTGAATAAAAAAAAACTTTTAAAGAATTTATTCTTTTAGATGGAAGACAACAGTTTCGAAATGCAGCTGTATATACAGGTACCCATAGGATATATTTTATATTGACAATTTAATTTCTTTATTACATATTGTCCTAGCATACATATTCAGTATGAAAACTACTGTCCAGATTAACCATAGGCTTTTGTGATTATGCTTATTCCATTGAGGAAGATGCTATTATTTCCTTTTTTTTAGCTCACCTGTCACAAAGTGACAAGGTGATTTTTTGTGATCACTTTTCTTCCAGCGTCCATCCGTAATCTTTCATCTCCTCATAAACAGCTAAGCCAAATTCAGCCAAACACAGGAATGTTCCTTTGGTGATCACCTTTAAAAATTGTTCAAAGCATTTAATTCCATGCAGAACTTAAAAACTTAAAAATCTTCTTTTAAAAAACCCAAAAGCTAGAGCTTAGATATTTGGCACTAAAAATCTTCTAGTAAGTGTCTATTTTACTATTATAAATTTAGCATTCAGAATTATACACTTTGTCTTACAACAGTTTTCTGCATGTTATTATGATAAGCAAGTATTCCAAGTTTCACGATAACTTGTAAAATATTTAACAAGAGGGCCCAGAGGGCCCTGGATTGCTCACCTGAGAAATAGGTCAAAATGTTTAGCCCCTTTCACCCAAGAATAGCGAAAATTAAAACATTGCTAAAAATACAGGATTTACAGTACATATAAGGAAAATGAATGACCTCCTGGGGTCGGGCCAATTTTAACCCTAGGGGTTTATTTAAAAAAAAAACATGGTACACATTCACTAGAAGATGTTTCATGCCAAATATCTAAGCTCTACCTCTTTTGGATTTTCACAAGAGATTTTTAGAGTTTTTACTATATACGTATAAGGAAAATTAATGACCCCTGGGAGAGGCCAATTTTGACCTGAGGGCTTTCATTTGAACAAACTTGGTAGCCATCCGCAAGAAGATGTATTATGCCAAATATCCAAGCCCTAGTTCTTTTGGATTTTCACAAGAAGAGTTTTTAAGTTTTAACTATATACATGTATATATTAGGAAAATCAATGACCCCTTGGGGGTGGGGCTTATTTTGACTCTAGGGCTTTTATTTGTACAAACTTTGTATATACTCATTTGAAGATGTTTCATGCTTAATATCTAAGCTCATGTTCTTTGGGTTTTTTAAAAGAAGATTTTTAAAAGTTTTTACTATATATACATATAAGGAAAATCAATGACCCCGCGGGGTGGGGCCAATTTTGACCCAAAGGATTTGATAGGAACAAACTTGATAGACACTCACTAGAAGATCTTTCATACCAAATATCTTAGCTCCAGCTCTTTGGGTTTTTTCAAAGAAGATATTTTAAGTTTTTTCTTTTGGTTGCCATGGCAACCAGAGTTCTGCATGGAATTAAATTCTTTGAACAATTTTTAAAGGTGACCACCAAAAGATATTCCAGTGAAGTTTGGCTTAGTGGTTTATGGAAAGATGTCGTTTAAAGCAAAAGTTTACGGACGGATGACAGACACAAAAGCGATCACAAAAGCTCACATGTGACAGGTGTGCTAAAAAGTGGGCTACAATAAACTTTTTGTAAGACAGTGACAAAGCTGACAACAAAGCAGCAGACCTGTAAAAATTGTTGGTGTGAATTATTTGACATATATGCCTCAACACTTCTAGAGTCTGCTTGATAACATACATATTTCCCAATGACACTCAACACTTGATTTTAAGAACAAGATTATGTGACCATGAATTAACCATCAATAATGGAAGCACGAAACACCGACTGTGCCGACTCATTTTTCAAATTCTAAATTCTTTAACTGGATAAAAGCTACAATAGCTATTTTATACACTAAAGAGGAAATAGAACCAGTTGTACTTGGTGAACTTGAGAATTAATCTCAAGCTATTTTCAATATAAAACAGCTAAACCACAAAACATATGGCTTAATGTGTTTACATTATTTTTCTGCATACTTTATAAAGGACAAGAGGATAGTTGAAAGGATAGAAATATCTGTATCAGGAGGTAGTAACAAGTAACAAAAGATAAGTCTAGAGGAACTGTAGACATAGTGCTAGGCATTCATCAAAGTAAATGATTAAAAGTCACATCAAGAGAGAGAACTATTTCTGAGTGCAGGAAAAGACAGGACTTATTCTAAGTATCCCTTAAAGGATGTTTTCATTACTTTTAACAAGTTTTAAACAGTTCTTTGGTGGACATCTCAGAAATTCTCAATTATTTTATTTTACTATTATAAATTTACATCTGAAAATAAATTACTTATAATAATAATGAAATTGATTTATTCTAAAGAATTACAAGAGCACTGCATGCTCTGTTAACACTCATCTGATTAAGGAAATGACTGTCAAAGCCAATTTTGAAAAAAGATTCTATGTCAAAAAGGCGCATAACTCCAAAAATATAGCATTCAGAATTATGTCCCTTGTCTTACAACTGCATGTTATCATGATAAGCAAGTATTCAGTTTCATGATATTTTGTAAAATGTTTGAAAAATGGGCTACATTCAAGTATTTGCAAGACAGTGAAAGGATGACAACAGCACAGACCTGTAAGAAATTTTAAGCATAAATGTGTGCATTATTTGACATAAATGCCTCAACGCTTCTAGAGTCTGCTTGATAACATACATAATTCACAATGACACTCTCAACACTTGATTTTAAGAACAAGATTATGTGACCATGAATTATACATCAGTAATGGAAGCACGAAACACCAACGGTGCAGACACAATTTTCAAATTCAAAATTCTTTAACTGGATAAAAGCTGCATTAGCTATTTTATACACTAAAGAGGAATTAGAACCAGTTGTACTTGATAAACTTGAAAATTACAAGCTTTTTTCAACATCAAACAGCTTGCCCATAAATTTTTGTGAGCCCATAAAATTGTTGTGGACCCACAAAACATATGGCTTGATGTGTATACATTATTTTACTTCAGACTTTATAAAGGACAAGAGAATAGTTGAAAAGATACAAACAACTGTATCAGGAGGTAGTAACAAAAGATAAGTCTAGAGGAACTGTAGACATAGTGCTAGGCATTCATCACTGTAAATGACTAAAAGTTGCATCAATAGAGAGAATTCTTTCTGAGCGCTGGAGAAGACGGGACTTATTCTAAGTATCCCTTAAAGGATGTTTTGATTACTCTTAACAAGTTTTAAACAGTTCTTTGGTGGACATCTCAGAAATTCTCAATTATTTTATTTTACTATTATAAATTTACATTTGAAAATAAATTACTTATCAATGATCATAATAATGAAATTGATTTAGTTTAAAGAATTTCAAGAGCACTGCATGCTCTGTTAACACTCATCTGATAAAGGAAATGACGGTCAAAGCCAATTTTTTAAAAAAAAAATCTACATTAAAAAAAGCTCATAACTCCAAAAAATAAAGCATTCACAATTATGTCCCTTGTCTTACAACTGCATTTTATCATGATAAGTAAGTATTCCAAGTTTCATGATATATTGTAAAATGTTTGAAAAATGGGCTACATAAAGAATTTGCAGGACAGTGAAAGGATGACAACAGCACAGACCTGTAAGAAATTTTAAGCATAAATATGTGCATTATTTGACATAAATGCCTCAACGCTTCTAGAGTCTGCTTGATAACATACACAATTCACAATGACACTCTCAACACTTGATTTTAAGAACAAGATTATGTGACCATGAATTAACCATCAGTAATGGAAGCACAAAACACCGACAGTGCAGACACATTTATCATATTCTAAATTCTTTAACTGGATAAAAGCTACAATAGCTATTTTTTACACTAAAGAGGAATTAGAACCAGGCCTCGAGGTTATAAACATTTGAGATTGTGCTCGATGAACTTGAAAATTAATCTCAAGCTATTTTCAATATAAAACAGCTAAACCACAAAACATATGGCTTGATGTGTATACATTATTTTTCTGCATACTTTATAAAGGACAAGAGGATAGTTGAAAAGATAGAAATATCTGTATCAGGAGGTAGTAACAAGTAACAAAAGATAAGTTTAGAGGAACTGTAGACACAGTGCTAGGCATTCATCAAAGTAAATGACTAAAAGTTGCATCAATAAAGAGAACTCTTTCTGAGTGCAGGAAAAGACAGGACTTCTTCTGAGTATCCCTTAAAGGATGTTTTAATTACATTCAACATGTTTTTAACAGTTCTTTAGTGGACATCTCAGAAATTCTCAATTATTTTATTTTACTATTATAAATTTACATCTGAAAATAAATTACTTTTAATAATAATGAAATTGATTTATTTTAAAGAATTACAAGAGCACTGCATGCTATGTTAACACTCATCTGATTAGGGAAATGACTGTCAAAGCCAATTTTGAAAAAAAATTCTATGTTAAAAAGGCGCATAACTCCAAAAATATAGCATTCAGAATTATGTCCCTTGTCTTACAACTGCATGTTATCATGACAAGCAAGCATTACAAGTTTCATGATATATTGTAAAATGTTTGAAAAATGAGCTACATTCAAGTATTTGCAAGACAGTGAAAGGATGACAACAGCACAGACCTGTAAGAAATTTTAAGCATAAATATGTGAATTATTTGACATATATGCCTCAATGCTTCTAGAGTCTGCTTGATAACATACATAATTCACAATGACACTCAACACTTGATTTTAAGAAGAAGATTATGTGACTATGAATTAACCATCTGTAATGGAAGTACGAAACACCAACAGTGCAGACACAATTTTCAAATTCAAAATTCTTTAACTGGATAAAAGCTACATTAGCCATTTTATACACTAAAGAGGAATTAGAACCAGTTGTACTTGATAAACTTGAAAATTACAAGCTATTTTCAACATCAAACAGCTAAACCATAAATTTTTGTGAGCCCATAAAACTGTTGTGGACCCACAAAACATATGGCTTGATGTGTATACATTATTTTACTTTAGACTTTATAAAGGACAAGAGAATAGTTGAAAAGATACAAACAACTGTATCAGGAGGTAGTAACAAAAGATAAGTCTAGAGGAACTGTAGACATAGTGCTAGGCATTCATCAAAGTAAATGACTAAAAGTTGCATCAATAGAGAGAATTCTTTCTGAGCGCTGGAGAAGACAGGACTTATTCTAAGTATCCCTTAAAGGATGTTTTGATTACATTCAACATGTTTTTAACAGTTCTTTAGTGGACATCTCAGAAATTCTCAATTATTTTATTTTACTATTATAAATTTACATTTGAAAATAAATTACTTATCAATAATCATAATAATGAAATTGATTTATTTTAAAGAATTTCAAGAGCACTGCATGCTCTGTTAACACTCATCTGATAAAGGAAATGAGAGTCAAAGCCAATTTTGAAAAAAAAATTCTACATTAAAAAGGCGCATAACTCCAAAAAATAAAGCATTCAGAATTATGTCCCTTGTCTTACAACTGCATGTTATCATGATAAGCAAGTATTCCAAGTTTCATGATATTTTGTAAAATGTTTGAAAAATGGGCTACATTCAAGTATTTGCAAGACAGTGAAAGGATGACAACATAACAGACCTGTAAGAAATTTTAAGCATAAATATGTGCATTATTTGACATAAATGCCTCAACGCTTCTAGAGTCTGCTTGATAACATACACAATTCACAATGACACTCTCAACACTTGATTTTAAGAACAAGATTATGTGACCATGAATTATACATCAGTAATGGAAGCACGAAACACCAACGGTGCAGACACAATTTTCAAATTCAAAATTCTTTAACTGGATAAAAGCTGCATTAGCCATTTTATACACTAAAGAGGAATTAGAACCAGTTGTACTTGATAAACTTGAAAATTACAAGCTATTTTCAACATCAAACAGCTTGCCCATAAATTTTTGTGAGCCCATAAAATTGTTGTGGACCCACAAAACATATGGCTTGATGTGTATACATTATTTTACTTCAGACTTTATAAAGGACAAGAGGATAGTTGAAAAGATACAAACAACTGTATCAGGAGGTAGTAAAAAGTAACAAAAGACAAGTCTGGAGGAACTGTCGACACAGTGCTAGGCATTCATCAAAGTCAATGACTAAAAGTTGCATCAACAGAGAGAACTCTTTCTGAGTGTGGGAGAAGACAGGCCATCTCAGAAATTCCCAATTATATTCTATTTTACATATCATAATAATAAAAATGAATTTTTAAAGAATTACAAGAGCACTGCATATCTTGCATATATAAAAGATGGTATTTGTTTGTTAGAAGTAGAGTGAGAAAAGATTGTTACACAAAACATTAAATTTGGGATTAAAGTCATGTGAGTTGTTACTAGATAAGTTTTGTAATAAATAAATTATGAAATAAATGATTTAAAGAAATGATAATATAATGTTAAAATATTGTCAGTATTGGAGTTTTATTCTGTGAAAATATAAGACGTATTTTATTGGGTGGAAATAAGATGTATTTAATCTAATATCAGTTTGGCATCACATAAAAACTTCAGTTAGCATTTGCTTGGGTAAGTGTGGTACAGTTCTACAACAGAAAATGATAATTATCAATCTTCAAAACTTCAAAACAACACTAGATGTCAAAACCACCTCACCTACTGGAGTTAGAAGCTGTCTCTTACGATCACGGAGAGATAAATGGTTTATATGCCTCAACCCTTGAAAGCAACCCCTAAGCTACATGGCTTATAATGGTAATTGCTACAATCATTTCTCATTTTAAATCAGGAAATCAATCACTCATCACAATCATGATTTAGCATATTGGTAAAATGGTGTTTAGTCATCATGGTCATGTTCAAGATGTCAAGAATGGCACATATTATAATAACGTTATTCTTAAACTAGAAATGTGTCATCATGCCACGGATGCCCCCGCATGCAGCCAAAATTTCAAATGTTATAATATTTAGTTCCAAATTTGTTTGCACAAATTATTTTTTTCATTCTAAGTTCAAAGCCCTTAAAACTTTTCAATGTTAACACAAACCATTTTTATACAATGTTCAAGGCACTGAAATTATTCAGTCTTAACCATTTTTATACAATGTTCAAGGCACTGAAATTATTCAGTCTTAACCTTTTAAAAATAGCATATTGCATATTTGTAGCCAACATAATGGCTATATACATTTCCACAAAAGTATGAGTGCTGAAACTGAAAGTTCAAAATTTTTCCAACATTCAGGAAAGATAAGTTTGTCTAAAATCATTGAACCACGACCAAATTCAAACTTAAACTGCTTATTCCTAAGATGTATCTATATTATTTTCAAAGTGAAAGGGACATAACTCTGCCAAAAAATCATCGAACCATGACCAAATTTGAACTTGACCTGCGCATTCCTTTGACGTATCAATATGTCAAATTTGAGTTGAATGTTTAATACTGTTGGGGAGATAATAAACAGAAACTGAAAATTTCATATTATTTTCAAAGTAAAAGGGGCATAACTCTGCCAAAAATCATCGAACCATGACCAAATTTGAACTTGACCTGCGCATTCCTTTGACGTATCGATATGTCAAGTTTGAGCTAAATGTGTTGTACGATTGGGGAGATAATGAACGGAAACTGAAAATTTCATATTATTTTCAAAGTGAAAGGGGCATAACTCTGCCAAAAATCATTGAACCATGACCAAATTTGAACTTGACCTGCGCATTCCTTTGACGTATCCATATGTCAAGTTTGAGTTGAATGTGTTGTACCATTGGGGAGTTAATGAACGGAAACTGAAAATTTCCTATTATTTTCAAAGTAAAAGGGGCATAACTCTGCCAAAAATCATCGAACCATGACCAAATTTGAACTTGACCTGTATTTTCTCATGACACATCAATATGTCAAGTTTGAGTTGAATGTGTTGTACCGCTGGGGAGATAATGAACGGAAACTGAAAATTTCATATTATTTTCAAAGTAAAAGGGGCATAACTCTGCCAAAAATCATCGAACCATGACCAATTTCGAACTTGACCTGTATTTTCTCATGACATATCCATATGTCAAATTTGAGTTCAATATGTGCAAGGGTTATTAAGATAATGAACGGAAACTTATGATGACGGAATGACGGAACAGGGTAACACTATATGCCCCTGCCATTATATGGCGGGGGCATAAAAACCAGGCTGCAAGTACACAAGTAAAATATTTTCAGCATTTGATACTGTAAGAAAAATAAATGACCATCTTCAACTGCTGTTGTAGAAAGGAGTTTTTCATTGATGGGAAATATTCTGACCAAATAGAAGAACAGACTAATCTAAAAACACCTTAATGCTGTCATGTGTGTCTCACACACTCAACATGATCTAAATGACGAAACATTAGAACCTCTAGTTGACAGTTTTAAACTGCTAAAGACCAGAAAATTGAAGTTCTAAACTAATGAAAAATACAAATTACAAAACTGAATTTCAGTACAATACATTTTGTATTTAATAAAGATACTATAGATCAAACTTACATTTTAGTCATTTATTCTTTCCATTTCATTAAATACACTTAATCAGACTGCAGTTGTAATAAATTGTATTACATGTCCATTCTTTTATATTTCAGAATTAACATGTGAATGTTTTTATTTATTTTTCATAATTTTGAATTTTTAACACATTTAAAAATTCATAATAGCAAAGGCGTGGACTGTTTCACAATTTTCACAATTTACTAACTAGTAACTATTACAGTTACACTATATTGCCATGACCAACCTTAGACTTCCCATTTGTTTTATGAGCTTAACCTTAAGATCAGAAAACAGTGAAACAAGAGCGGAAAGACATTGGGCAACAGACAGTTGGTGATCACAATATTTCACCTTGAACATCATGTGCTCTAGTGAGCTATAAAAAAAGGCAAAAAAAATTAAGACAGTTTCAAGGATTCCTCTACTTTTCAGTTATTGTCTTTAGATTACTGTTGTCCTTTTTTACACCCCATTGAGCAATTTAAGCTCAATTCTACCTGTAGTACCACACTCTCTCATGAACACATGTTGTTTTGTATATCCCACATTTTCAGGTATTTTCTTTTATACTGGTATTGACTGACTTGACCAAACTTTCCTGACAGACTGGGTATAGCAGAACGCACATATCTACACATTTTGATATTGCCTGAAATGTATAAATTATCAAACATCTTAAAACAAAAACTGATAATTAAATGGCACTTTTATGTGTACACAATTAGTCTTGTAAAAAGTTAAAATACAGAAATTGAGCTATGATAAGTATAGAGCCTGGTCAGACTGCATGGGCCATGCCTGGTTCAATACTGGTGGGAAAGGCTTATCAACTTCAGTTCCAGCATATCAAGGTGTTAATGAGATATAAACTGACCTACAATTAAAGATTTTGAGATGGTAAACATACAATGATATCACAAAAATATTCACTTTAAAAATATATTTGTACTTAAACATTGAAACTATACACTAAACTATGCATAATTTATATAAATGAATTATCATTGTATGCCAAATGTAACTGACCATTTTCATGTGTTCAAACTGTATTTCCCCTTTTGATGTCACAGCAGATATCTGGTTTAATGAAGGCATCAAACCTACTGTCACACTGCCATTGTTTACTGCCGAATGCTCCTGCAAATATATAAATATAAAACTTAAGTAAAATTCTTTAGGTCAACATGGTTATTTTTTCAATAGCATTATTAATGATTGTTTCATGTTTAAATTACATACAATTACTCGATTATTTTTTTTTTTATTCAATTGGGGTGTTAAAAGTATAAACCAGTCAATGAACTACAAAAAGTAGTGTTTTGTTGTAATGTGTTCTGTCCCATTCTAAAATAGCAAATGCTGAATTTAGACTAGAGATTCTGAATGTCATACTTTATGTTAGTTTGAGAAAATCATGATTTTCTTGAGCCAATTAAATAATTTGGAACAAATTTGCTCATTGGATCCTGCCAGCATGAGCCCCGTATGATCATTGAAAATGAAGGATGATTTCTTTGAACTTAATGCATGTATAAGTTTGTTTCAGTAAACGTCTTTATTTCAGAAAGGTTTTATCTGTCATTAGTTATGGCATGTTTTGTATTGTTTCTTAAGAAACGGCCAGAAGATGGACTGTATCGTTCACTGAATCATGTAAAATTCAAAGATGTGTAAAAAAAATTTGCTTACATGTATATCAATAACATTTTTCAACATGCCCAACTTTTGAATAAAAACTTCTTATAATCGATAATTCCTTATAAACATGACATTCACTATAAGGATATTTATTATTGAATAAAGAAGGGCAAAATTTTGGCCAAAAGTTTTTCCTTTAATAACTGGAATTTCACTATGTTTATTACAAGTTACTGTAGAACAATATATAGTATGGTTTATCATTAAAATGTTTTGTAACTGGCAATTTTCCAACTTTCCTGTTTGAGGAAGACCACAAGTGCCCCTCTGTGCATTATTTCATGCACTAGCTGGCATCTGAGCAGAACCCATCAACCTTCCAAATGCTGGATAGATAGCTTGCTCACATGAAAAAGTTCCTGGTGGGATTCAAACCTACAGTGGTAAAGAGCCGGAATTGTAAGTCGTCATATCCAGTTGATTTAAGTAACACAAAGTGAGACTTAGTTAATTGAGAAATGAAGAGAGAAAATAGCCAGTAAAACTAGAACTATCACTAAATGTGATTAATACCCCCACAAGACTGCTATGGAAATGAGGATGTTACCTTGTAAAAGAATTGAAATAGAGAGTTATGGTTGTGGGCAATTAAAGATAGTTGTGGTTCTTGTATGTTGCATTTCCTTTCAATGTGGTTGGCCATTGATGAAGTTTTATTGAATTACTCTGTAATAAGACCAGAAAGACAAGGAAAAGGAACAAAGGGCAATAACTCTATAAATACTGAAGATGGAGTTATAGTTCTTGTGCACTGCACTTCCTCTTATTGTGCTTGACCATTGTATGAAGTTGTTTTGAATTCCAACCAGTACGTTTTAAGTTACGCTCCGGACAAGGAAAAGTATCAAAGGGCAGTAACTCTGTATTTTATCAAAATGGAGTTATGGTTCTTGTGCACTGCACTTCCTCTCAATGTGCTTGACCATTGTATGTAGTTATATTGAATTCCAACCATTAGTCTTCAAGTTACTGCGAATTCACTTAAATTCGTGGGCATGAAATTTCGTGGTTTTATCAAAAAGGGCATTTTGGTGGGTTCTTAAATTCGTGGATTTTCGTTTTCTTGTTAAAAAAATTCAGTAACCTAATGCAAAATAATCTTAAACTTAATCGCCGAACATTTTTACTTACAACATGTACATATCTTTACTTGTCACACAGCGCTTGTCAATAAATTTAATCCTTGCCTCTGGGCATAACTAATATAGCACAGTTACTGCCGATAATTGACTGCAATTAACACATGTATGTGACATGATATGCACCTCCATTGGACACACTGCCCCTGTAATTCGCCGATGTAAACATCGCATAATTTATACGACACATGACAGGTTTTAACCAGCGAGTTTAAAAATTTACACCCTGAATTGGTCTTAACATATTTGACAGCAACTACACGCAACGTCACAGCGACTGTGTAAATTTACATGCATATAAATAAATCTCGGTAAATAACACAAGTATGTGTGGATCTTGTAAAAGTCTGTGGCGTCTTTGATGTTGACAGAATAGCATTCGCACAAATACAGATTAAAATTCATATTAACTGGATTATTTAAAACGACAAAAGAATGTACAATAAATCTGTTTTAGCGATCGTATTTTTTTTTTATAGTTTTGTGTACTTACGACATTAATATCAAAGACATAAAAGCAAACTGACAATTATTATTAGCGCTAATAATTGCACTGCCTGGGATCCCATATTTACTCGATTATGTCAAGTATTCTTGTTGACATATTCAAGTCCTAGTAGACTACAACGATCAAGTACGTATATGCGACATTTGTGACAGTAAATTGAGGACATAATTATAATCGAGTTTTCTTTCAAGTTTCTTAAATATTGTAAACGGATTTAATAAGTCACTAACCTGATTATCTGTCTGTAGATACATCCATTTCACGAAATATCGGCCGGAAAAGAGCCAACGCATGTTTGTAAGATATAGAACAAAGACTGGGTAAGAATATTTGTTGGGATAAAAGTTTGTGGGATCTTAAATTCGTGGATTGACCTACCCACGAAAACCTAGGGGTGTCATCGATTCAATCGATATCGGTGTATCAGCGATCTTTGTTATCCGATTCGATATCGATTCCATTTTTTAAATATCGGATATCAAATGCACATATATTTTTAGCTAAAGAGACTTCAGCGAACAGGTTTTATAGAACTGACAGACCTGTTTACTGTCGCAAAACGTCAAAATAAAAGCGACATGTAAAGTTATGGATGCCAGAAACATTTTTTTTTCTAAAAGTGAAAACGGAAATCAATGCCAAAGTTACCTCCCAGTGTTTTTAACGAATGCTGCCAAATTTCGTTGTAATCTTGCACGTCTGCTAAGTGGATGTCAAGACCCCTCAATTCAGATTTTAAAAAGGGAAAATGCCAAGAAAATTTTGTCAGTGTTTCTTTGTAAAAATTATGATTACAAAATGTTAAACTTTAATAATTATTCAGGTTCTAAACACTACAATTTGCCAATTAAACCCGACTTTATTAGAGCGGCATGGACGGGATTTAGCATGATCAGTAACTACGTAATAGCAACAACAACAACAAAAGTAAAATGGAAAAGGCTTTAAACGTTATAGTTACTAGTCATTAGTTTTCATTTTTAGCTGTATAAAAAAAGAAACAAATTGTTCAGTTTTCATAGTTTATCTTTTTTGCATTTGTCTATATATAACTGCTTTGTCAGTGTCCTTAGGAAACATTTAAAAAGACTTGAAAGCTAAAATTTAGCCTGGCAATCGATATATCGCTGTATCGCCGATAATTCATTACCGATATATCGATACAAAAATCCTTATCGATGACACCTCTACGAAAACCACGAAAATTCGTGCCCCACGAATAATAATGATTTTACAGTATGCTCCGGACAAGGAAAATGCAACGGACGTCTGGACCGACCGACCGACCGACCACCGGGTGACTCCTATATACCCCCCCAAACTTCGTTTTTGGGGGTATAATAATACCTTTGATGAATATTCCTCATGTGTACAGGGATCTAACAATAACAGGTCACCAGCTAGCCTCTGAAAAACAAAACGAAAGTGAATATTTCCAATTTGACAGCAAATATAGAATACTGGACACAGGCACAACAAAACTTGACAATGTTGTAGGGTTAATTTTATTAAACCAGTTCCTGTACTGTAGAGTTTGTAATGCATGTTAATGTTTATTCTCAGCTGCACTAGCTGAAGCAAAATTCAGTTCAGTAATTAACCTACACCCTGCTGGCAGCAACTGAATCAGTCATGCCACCAGTGCAGACCAAGATAAACACACCCTTCTACCCTTCTGGAGGCCCAGAAAAACCAATTTTGGGCCGCCTTTTCAAACCATGGGATCATAATCTTACAATGTTTGCTAGCAAGTTAGTTTTTCTTTTAATTTTCCCTAAAACTGATCAATGTTTGTGTCCAAATTAAAAGACAAGTCAATATAAGATATTCTGCATATTTAAATACAGAAGCAAATTATGGCAAATTAAAATATTTACAAAACTGTGAGATTGCTTTTGTCAATGTTACATATTAATAGAAACAGAGGAATATGTTTTTCAAATAGCTTGTATTTATTTCTGCATTCTACATCTGAATTCCATTATTGAAAAACTTTCATTTCTAAGTAGAATTGCGTTAGATATAAAGACATGAATTGATGAACTTTTCCATTTCGAACCTATGTGAAGTTGGATGCTGTTCATGAAATTCAGTATATAATGTTTAATGCATAGCCCCTTTTTTTGTTAAAGAAGTAAAGCTAAGAACAAAGTAGTATAACTATTAACACATACAGCAGAACAACCTGTAACAAGGTCGTACATCTCTACGCCTGCATCTGCCATTGCTACAGAAGCACAAGTTATTGACGCAGCCAATGCACTTCCATCATTCTGAAGCACAGTCACGTATATATTCACTTGAGCCTTCGGAAATTTATGCAGCAACACAGCTGGTTCTAGAGCTTCTAACAATTGTACAGAATAATCTTTCTCCTCAGTGTCTTGTTGATACTGTCTACGTCGTGCGCACGAGAAAGTTGTGAATTTAAACTCACAACTTAGCTGGCCTTTCATGCTAAACTCCTCCTTTCTAATCACTGCTCTAGGTCCATACCTGACATAATAAATAGCTCATATAAACTAGTATTTAACATGATATCAACCTGACCTTTAACCTTTTACCTGTTGCAACCAAAACAGCCACATTGTTTCTCCAAATTTGAAACACTCTATATCTGGGCAGCTGCTGGGAAATTGTTTTGAAATTGGGAAATAATGAGGTAATTTTCGGTTGAGGATGAGGCCTTATAAAAAAAAACTATCAGCCCCTAATAAAAGGACAAAGGTGCAAGCATGAAATTGTACAAGAGTCTTAAAAATTTTGAAATGCTTTCACATACTATGGTGTTTAGAATTACTTGAGGAAATGTGGAAGGTATAGCTTTTATGTATATTCCTTACATATCCAAGACCATAATCCATGTACAATTGTAGTAGTTAACCAAATTTCACATTATATGTACAAAATACTTACACTGCACAGATGACCTTGGTCCCATCTTGCTCAATGTATGCTGAACCTTGAGCTTGACTTACAACTCCAGTTTTCAAAACTAAAAATGGATCAAGACAAAAACTTTGAAACAAACAATATCATGGTATAGAGGTGATCAGTAATTATAGTGAAGAGAATTTGTAGGCAGTTAGGTAGCTCACTTGGTAGAGTTGCTGCATGGTATTAATTTAGAGCATCCTGAATTTGAATCCCAGTCAAGCTATTTCACATCAATAGTGTCATTGTGACCTTGACATAATAACCTCAAAATGAATAGATGCCTTATCCAAGCTTATTTGATATATCTGGAATGCCCCATCGCATTATGATCTTGCCGCTATTAACGAAACAATACAGACATATGTTAGCATAAAAATGACAAGCTCTATGTTGGTTCTATGGCAAAATCATTAATTGACAAGTAAAAGACACACTATTTTCCATTGATCAGTACTAATTCCTTTGTTTAAGAATATAATAAAGCTAATAACCAGATTTTATAAACATGCCATACTTACATATTGGTCTAATTTTGTCTGCATTTCTGCCATCATGTCTTTCTTGATTATCATTTACCTGGATTATATGGAATAAGAATCAGATTAAAATGTCATATCTTTTATAAATCAATCATGAATGAGTTGATATTTTACAGAAGTTTTTTACTTTAAAACAAATGTAAGACATAAACACAACAAGTCTCTGATATACAAGGTAATTTTCCTTTTAGTAATTTTCAAATATTCAGCTAAATACGGGTCAACGGCATATATGCATCCATTCCTTCATTTTTTTGAAATTGAATTAAAAGCATATACCAAATATTAAAACATGTTTCAAATGAAAAATATTGCAGTTTACATGGTTTGGGAGGTAGGAGGGCTGGCTGTAGATTGGATGAAGGGGGGCAGGGAGGGGGGGGGGCACAGGCGCTTGTCACAATAATCAAATATTTTACATAATCGGTCTATATATGTATATAAAGATATAAGGCCCCCAACGAAACAAAAAAACATCATGCAGAACAAACAAGAACACTGCTGCAATAAACGACCAGATCACGGTTATCTCTTTCTGGTCGCCATCTGAAAGGATCAATCCAAGTGCCAACGCTTTTTATTTCATTAAAATCCCTCAATAGCAAAGAAATTGGGAAAAGTTTCGCAAAATGCCATTATTTTTCAATTCATGTCGTTTTCGACGTCCAGTCCATTCATGTATACAAACACGATTTCTGATCGATTTTTACGAAAAAACAAAAAACGGCTAGAATTTTCCACGTATGTTCCATAAACAAACTTTTTTCCTATCGATCTGCGAAGTCTTCACTGATCAAATGCCCTCTTCGTACGTAATTCATTAAAAAATACACAAGGATCTCGCTTGTGACAGTATTTTATCGCCATGTATAGCGCATGTATATACTGTTCCGCTCTGAATATTATATAAGGATTTGATTGGTTAAGATAATTACCGGAATACTATTGACCAACCGTATAATACTATTTCTTTGCTTCATTTATCTGTCACTTCAAATTCCAAATGGCGCATTTTACTTGACCTCCGCTTCTACAACCAATATCTTTTAAATATTTGCGTACAAAGAGGGCTCTAGTTCAATTTAGACTTCGCAGATTGATAGAAAAAGAGTTTGTTTATCAGGGTTCCCGCTGTCGCTCGCCAATGGCGCCAAATGCGACAAAATATTAATTCTGGCGCATAAAATCTTTAATTGGCGAATTTTACTGGCGCCAACGTAAGATAAAAGCATCCGACAACTAGTACACTTTAATGTCATAAGCGGCCGCGTCAATTACATAAGCGGCCCAAATGTGAAAGGTCACGCGCTATTAGTTTGTTTATCGGTACCGTATAATCAATTATGTCATCAATTGTGTGACACTTTGGGAACATGTGAAGATGAGAGTGGTAATTTGTTAATTGGAACAATTTACGCTGATAATTACATGTGTGGTCAACAGGTGTTAGTTACTTAGTAGCGAACAGAGAAGTGAAAGATCGTCCGTGATGTTGACAAACCTTAAACTTTAGGTAAGTTGACTCAAATAATTACAGTTTGAATAATTAAATCGGATGACAATTAAAAGAATAATTTCACTAATGACTGATCTAAAGCCACTGTTACTGCAATGTTAATATTTTCATTTCTGATTGTAAAGGGCTGAAGTGTCTATTCATATGCAAACCCTATTAAAATAAACAATATTTTTCATTGTTAAAAATACTTAGTATCTATTTCATATTTTGTTCTCATTGATTTTTAGATGAAGTCAATTTATAGTAATGTTTTGTTTTTTTAATTTTGTATCTGTAGATCACCAGATTGTCGTGTAGAAGCTGTGAAAGATCTTGGCTCAGTCCAGCCTGTGAGAAGAACTGCTACACTGGCAAAACGGTGGAAAACAGGATGACTTACTTAACATGATGTTCTTGATTACATTTATGCTGTCATGTGTATTTATTTAAATAGAATTTGAAAACCACATAATAGTATGTCTATATTTTAGATAATAAACATGTGCAGCTGTAATAAAATGAAATATTATAAATATGTGTTTGTAATCATAATGATATATAACTGCTAGCATATCTTAGCAAAGATAGGCATGTCTCCCTTGCAGAATTATTGGCTCCAACTTTGGAGCCATTGGCTCCAACTTTGGAGCCATTGGCTCCAACTTTTTCTGATTGGCGAATTTGGTGGCGCAAACTAATTTTGACCCAGAGGGAACCCTGGTTTATGTGGAAATTTTAGATGTTTTCTATTTATTTCGTAGAAATCGACCAGAAATCGTGTTTGTATACATAAATAGATTGGACGTCGAAAACGACATGGATTGAAAATATTGGCATTTTCTAAAACTTTTACTCATTTCTTTGCTATTTGAAGAATTTTAATGAAATAAAAAGCTTTAACGCTTGGATTGATCCTTTCAGATGGCGACCAGAAAGAGATAACCGTGATCTGGTCGTTTCTTTCAGCATTGTTCTTGTTTGTTCCGCATGATGTTTTTGTTTCGTTGGGGGCCTTATATCTTTATATACATATATAGACCGATTATGTAAAATATTTGATTATGTGACAAGCGCCTGTGGGGGGGGAGGGGCGGGGAGCGCCTGTGGGGGGGGAGGGGCGGGGGTAGGGGTAGTGACCAATCAAAGCCCCGAACACCTATGGTTGAGATAATTTCCATTTAAATTATGTCAGTAAACCGTCAAACAATACCAGAAGTTTCGTTTCCTTTGGTTTGCAGAATGAATATGGGCTTAAAGATGTTTCTGGCCCGGTAATTCTTTTGGTATCAACAGGCATGTTTGCAAAATTGGTGTTTTTGATAAAACTACACGTTGTGATAATAATTTAGTTAAGGTCATGGAGCACAAATTTTAGGGTACCACTAAACTACACACTGGAGATTTTTTGGCGCAACGGGCGCAACGGAGATATTTTTTTTAGAAAACCCGGAACAGCGCTTTTTTAGGTCAGTTGGTTATATTTAAGCCTCTAAAATGATTGTTTCATGTATATATAGACAGACAGATAGAAGATAGACAGATAGATAGATTAAAAACTTTAATTACTGCCCTGTCACCTGGCACTTCTGTGGAGGAAAGTACACAAAAAAACTAGAGAAAATTCTAGAAAGAGCATTAAGATTCATTTATGATGACTATCAATCAGACTATGACTCCCTTTTAATAAAATCTAAACTACCAAATTTAAAATTAAGACGAATCAGAACTATAGCCCTCGAAATTCATAAAATTATTCATAAACAAGGACCAACATACTTACATAATCTCGTTAATATAAAAACTCATTCTTTTAATTTTAGGTATAAAAATGTAGCCATTATCCCTCAGGTAAGAACCGCCAGTTATGGCAGCAACTCTTTTCGTTCCTATGCACCTAAACTATGGAATTCACTTCCTCAACACCTCAGAATGGAAGTGAATTATGACCAATTTAAAAGTTTAATTGGTGCATGGAATGGAGAGAGTTACTCATGTACTTTCTGTCAATAAACCTGCATTATAGTTTAGCTCCATCTTCAGTTTTGTTTCTTGCCTGCTTTCTTTTGTTTTGCTGCTTACTTACATGTATCTGTTTATTTCACATTTGGCTTAAATTTTGTTAATATTCTCAACATAATGTCTATGTACATGTATTATTTGTCCAGTATGCTTGAATTTGGTTTGCTTATTGTCAGCTTATTGCGAAGTTTGCTTATTGAGGAGGCTGCTGATCACTTCTTGCAAATTTTGAATTGGGGATTTTTTTATTTATAAAACCTAATTAGTGGTCACATTTTTGTGATCCTTTTCCTTTTCAATTCTTTATTTCCTTTCTTCTATAACAGTCCAGGCTAGGCCTTGGTCAAGATCAGCAGAATCCACCCACTTTTAATGTAATCTTATTTTATGTATGTTCTAATATGTTCCGCATTTTTATCTAGATATATATTATTTTAGTCACTTATGATACAGTAATTAAATGTTATCCTTAGCATATCATTACTATTTATTAATTATGATTATTTTACTTTAAATTATTACATTTAGTGTCTACATCCCACATTATATGCATGTATGTCGGTCAAAAGCTATACATAGCTTATGTTTTGTAAAATGTTATATATGTATACCGACAATAAATAAATTTTGATTTGATTTGATTTGATTAGATTAGATAGATAGATAGATAGATAGATAGATAGATAGATAGATAGATAGATAGATAGATAGATAGATAGATAGATAGATAGATAGATAGATAGATAGATAGAATAGAATAGAATAGAATAGAATAGAATAGAATAGAATAGAATAGAATAGAATAGAATAGAATAGAATAGAATAGAATAGAATAGAATAGAATAGAATAGAATAGAATAGAATAGAATAGAGATAGATAGATAGATAGATAAAAACCATGTTATCTATTAATACTTAATTGTTTTGCTTTGTTTTTTTTAAAATAAATGATAATAAATTATCACTTTTCAATAGCTTCAAAATTCTGCTTTGTAAACCATGAATATCTTATTTGTAGGAACGACGACCTAAGTCCACGGTGTGGATGTGTTCTGTAAGAAGTGCGAAGTTGACTTGTCCAGCACGTGTAACGCAAAAAGGGTGAGACCTTCTCGGCGAATGGCAAAGACCACGTGCATGCTCCAGAACCGGAACAAGCCATTCGTGCGAAGGTCACAGCAAAGGTGTGTAATATTCTGAAATAATATCAATAAAAATAATAAAATTTCTCAAAGCAAATTAAAAATTGGTTATGAAAACAATGTACGTTTTTTTTTAAACGTGGTCAGTTTAAGTAAATTTTGGTGTTACCCTATAATAAAAAAGTATGCAATTGAATGCATGAAAATTAAATTATTTATATTATAATTTGTGTGATTCTTATAAATGTTTACAAACTTTTTTTACAGGCGAAAGAGGTTGCCACTATCGATCGTTTCTAACGCATCGGATGGTGTTGAAGAACTGGTGAACGTGGGTGAATTGCGACCTGATTACGTAGCAAGGGTCGTCAACCGCTATCGGCAAGAGTTAAGACCAGATGAGCCTGTAGATATGGATTTTGAGGTATGCTGGGTTGTTTATATACTTCCCTATTTTGAACATAAAACGTAATTTATATTCAATACTTGTATCATACTAAATAGCAAGAGGACTGTAACCTATACCTGCATCTCGACTCTATACATAGGAATTTATTATGACCGTTACAGATTATATAGACCACGTTGTATAAAGAAGAACGCTATTTAGAACAGTTTTGACTGTATATCCCTATTTTGGTATATTTCTTTTTTCCAGTTAGATGAGAATGCTATCTCCCATGACTTCTATCGTAGAGAGGTTAAGGTTGAAGACAGACGTCACCTTATTTTCGCGACGGACAACCAGCTAGATTTATTATCTCAGGCACTTCGCTGGTACATTGACGGTACTTTTAAGGTAATTTAAAATCATTTAGTCAATATACATCTGAAATGATCATGACTTACATTGATTTACAGTCATTTCTATAATTTCAAGTTGAAATCCCTTTACATAACCATCACTATATCTTTGCAGGTGATGCGAGCTCCATTTATGATGTTGTTGTCAATCCGCGCATTCGTCAGACGCGGAGACTGTTCCAAACAAGTGCCGTTGGTTTTTGTAGCCATGTCAGGACGCAGCAGTCAAGACTACGATAAAGTGTTTAGAGTAAATAAATGATAAAAAATATCATCGTTAAACTTTTGTTGTTGTTTTTGTTGTTAATTTTTATTTTATTTCTTGATAAGTGTTTACATTTTAAAGCAAAATAAATAATAAAAAATGGGGCCGGGTTGACCAGAAATAACATCGGTTTGGGGCCGGGTTGAACAATTTGGGGCTGGGTTGACTTGTACCGTTTTGGGTCTCGTAACCGCCGCAACAGCAAGTTTATTTTCTATCAATTGCCATAGATAGACAAAATTTTCTCATTGCATTTTTTTTCTTTTTTAAATTTAGTAGTTTAATACCTTTTTTTGGGTCGAGTTATTGTGTGAACGAAAAATAATTTTACGACTTTCCGTAAACCTTCCCGTAAAGGCTCATGGGAGTGTACAAAATTCAAAATGTCGGGCAGTGAAGACAATTACGAGGTATTTTTTCTTCTATTTATATGTATAAGTATATTGAAAACATGTCTTAACCAGCCTGTTAAGTATTGCCTACGTGTTCTGCAGATTTTTAAGATAAAAGGTAGAACATCTCGACTTTCTTAAATATTTGGGTGATGTTCGGTATTTTCGGTTTGCCGACTGCCATCAGTAAGGTAAAGGGTCAACTCGGCCCTATACCAACTCGGCACGGGTCAACTCGGCACAGGTCAACTCGTTCCTCTATTAAAAAAATAAATTAGGATATAGATTGTTTAGTTCATAAGAAATTTAAGGAGCAAAGTACTATAAAACACAGGTGCTCGTCCAGTCTTGGTGCCCATATAAAAAAATTGAAGTTGAAAAAAAAAAAATTTGAAAAGAAAAAAAAAATCAAAATAACTATTTTGGGTTGAGTGTAAGAAAAAAAAATGTAAGTTATTTAAGATTGTATGTAAGGTAGATGAAGAATGTTAACAATTTTCTAAATGCATGGTGTGTACTGGGATCCTACATGTTTACCGGACAATCAGTTTACTGGACAAAATCTATTCCTGTCAAACAAGGCTTTATTTTTTGCTTCAATTCAAAAATCATCCGGTCTGAATCGTACACACACTTTCTACTGCAAAGTAAATAACAACAAAACCACTCTCAGGCAAATATTGTTGATTCAGTTCTTTATTTACTAACATACCCTTTAGTTTACTAGTTATTCCATGACATGTTCATGCGGGGGAATAATCTGTTCTGCGCATTCCCGAATATTGAGGCCCTTAATGGGTTATTTAACTTATTTTAGATAGATTTTACTTTAATGCTTGTAAAAGTTAACTCAGGAGACAATCGTAACATATTTTTAGGAAAAAAAATAATTTAAAATTTCGTTCAAACAATATCTTGTTGTTGTCTTTTACAAAGAAATGCAAATTAAAAACACATATAAGGAAACGGGTTACGCACATGGGAGGAAACTCTACATGAAATGTACAAAAAATAGACTTTATGGCTTTTGCAACATGCTACATGATGATCAAAAGGAAACTGTATGAGAAAGAACAGAATTCCATTTGAATATCAAAATGTGTCACACTTTTAAGAATCATGAAGATTCAATAGGTAAGTTGAGTTAATAGTGTTTATTTCAATTACACCCCTATATTGGCCTCTTCGTAACAAGCATGGCTGCCGTGTCTATTTTAGTGACATACTGTTTTTTTCCAGTATCTTAACATTGCCATTCAATAGTCATAGTTTCCTTGCTAAATTTCAATTTAACACCACAAAATATTTTGAAACACAATGTCCGGTAAATTGAGTTGTCTGCACGATTTTTTTCCTCTTTTAATGCCCTACTTTAAAGACACATTTCTACGGTCAAAAGTTTAATTTTATGTTTGATAAAGGAATGTTTACGTATATTAAGAACCCACAATTATTTGGGTAAAATTTCATTCTTTTCTATTATTTTAAATAAAAGTTACAACGAAAAAACATCATATTTTGTCCGGTAATATCTAGGATCCCAGTAAAGAGTAGCAAAATAGCTTTTATTGTTACAGAACTCGACATTGTGGTTGTTCCACAGCATGTCCTAGTAAAACTCCGTAGCGTTAAGGCAACTAGGTGACCTTTTCCTAGTAATGGTATATAGGGGGGGAAAAAAAAATCGGACATTTGATCACAACAAACTAGCGGTTTAAAAACGGCTTATTTTGTATTGTTGTAGCATAAGCGGTATGGATTTTACTCGAAGATAAGGGAAGCAATTTGTGTTTTTCACTTGATATACCTCGGTTATTTACGTAGATCATATTGAAAGTGTTTATGCGTGTATTCCAGGTTGATGAAATTCTTAGAGAAAGAAAGTCTAGAAAAGGGTTGGAGTATTTAGTGAGATGGAAAAATTTTGGCTCATCAGAGGATTCCTGGGAACCAGTGAAAAATCTTTCTGGTGCCAATCAGGCTATTGCAAATTTCTATGCCAAAATAACAGTGAGTCATAATAATTAATGTTGTTATTTACTTCTTTTTTTGTAACGTAAAATATTATGCTAGTGGCATTGGTTCCCTTTAATTTATTTTATATTTTCTTTTCTGAGTTGGACACTGAGCAATATATTAAAACTAAACCTTATCTAAGATCCTGATATTTTATATGCTACAAATTAATGATGTGACTGATATATTTGACATAATTTGGTTTAATTGTAGTGCAGGAGCCAAAGTTGCAAATTGACTTTAAATACACATCATGATCATAATGGTCTTGTTGAGTCATGTTTTAAAGAGATTATTTAACCCGGATTACAGGGAATTTTCACACTATGATCAGGGGCCAAAATAAGTGAAACTTCAAAAGTAACCAGAATATTCTATACGAGTAGGGTCATTCTATTCTAAGTGGCTTGTGCTGCTATGCAATTTCATAATTTTATATTACTGTCTAAAGAAGCCTGCAATAAATTCTGGAGAAGAATAAATGGAGAACACTATAGTTGTTATAATTATTTTAATATGATATATTGCATTCAATTCAGTCACAGAAAAAGACTCCAAAAAAGAAGAGCCGATCCAGATCAAGGTCTAGAAGCAGTTCAAGAAGCAGGACTCGTAAATCTGGCAGTCGTTCTCCTGCTCGTAAATCAGTGACGAAAACTAAAACTACCAGAAAGTCCTCTCCAACCAAGGAGGAGTCTAAAACAGAGACAGTCACCACATCGCCAGGCAGGTTTCAGAAGACAACAGAAACACTGACGGTATTATTCTTGTTTATGTTCTCGGACCATTTTCATTTTTCTATGAAAAAAGCTCAGTAAACTAAGAAAAATGAGATTTATTTTATGACCATTTGCAATGGGTTTTGTTTCGAGATAATGAGCCTTGATTGAATATTTTTTAAAGTGAATAAGTAGAAAAATAATGATAATATAGTAAGAGTTGCTCTTAAAATCTCGAGATATTATCCCCTGAGCAAAGGCAAACTGTGATCAAAAGCCATTTGTAGTGTTACACTTGTCTCACAAGTAAGGTTAGACTTTAAAGTAGTGGCAGGCCAGGTGGCTTTCCATTTAAAGAGGGGGGAAGTTAATATGATATTATGATATAATTATGATAAAAAAAACTTGCTATCCTGTGTACTGCAGAATAAACTTGTTCAACTGTTGACCTCTGTTTATGATAGTAGCATGTCACCAGTATACTATAGTGCTAGGCAAGCTGTTAGCTAAAGACTCTTGTCATTTAGTCTTGAAATTCATAACAGTGACAGTTTCAAAATCCAATTTGGACTTGAGGTACCTTGAATTATCAGTTTCTACTGAAATTCTGGGAAATCAAATTCATAAAATAAATTGTGAAAATAGTTTGTTTCTGAAAATATTGGTCTTGTAATGAAGTCTTCTTTCCTTGTTTCATTTCAGAGGTCAGTGCTAACACCAAGTACTACGCAGCGCAGCACATATGTGACCAGAACATCTGAGGTGAAGACCACAACCACCAGCAATGAGCCACCTAAATCCGTCACATCTTCAAAGTGTGCAGGCTGGATGCAAGTTTGCTGTGCCCCTTGGAACAAGATGAAAGAGTGCTGCGGATGCCTCGTCCAATCGGATTACCCAGCCATCATAATATGTGCAACTATCGCAATTATTTTCCTCAGCTTTGTTTTGGAGAAAAATGTTGAGTAAGTTTTTCATGTTTTCATCTTAATTTTTTAAGTTAATTGAGGATTGCTAAACAAATTATGTGATAATGGGGTTGATGTTAATGCTCATAATATTAATTTTACAATTGGCCGGAAAGGCATGTTGAAATTAAAAGTTTTTCAGTGTTTTTTTAACACATGTTTTTTGTCATATCTCTGCGACCAATTCACCTAACCTAACATGGAAAACAAACAAGTAATTTCCAATTTCTCCACAATTGACTGACTACAAAACCCACATGATTTATGAAAGGAAAGCTGGTCAGGTGGATGAATCACCAAGATATTGGTTTATGACAAGGAAAGAAACAAAGTAATTCTATAAATCTTGTACAAGTTATTATCTATTAGTGTATTACTTTTTAAAGTGGATGAAAAATTCTGCTTAACTATTTCTACATGTAGTGTGTGTATTCTTTTTTTCAACAGTTTTGAGAAGGTCTGGGTTGCCATTGTTGCATTTTTCACCGACATCTGGGCATGGTTATCAAAACTTGTCTCGAAGTAGCAGTTAACAGGTTACAGGTTACATGTACAAGTTGCAGGTAGCTCAAAGGCAGCACTTTAAATCTCAGACATCCATCAGGGCCCCCCCAGGTCATCATTTACTAACAGACTAACGCAATAAATATTTGTATATGATGTACATGTATAGATACTAGGTAATGTAGTCAGGTGGTATAACTGTTGTTTGAAAAGTTTGTACATTTTAGTATTTTTATACATTTTGTATTTAATCACAGAATATCGTGGAATTTTTGATAGGGCAAAGGAATTATTTCTCAAGTCTGTATGCAGTTTTATGTATAAAAAAGTTAATGTGCCTTTTTTCATGTCATACATTTTGATTTCATTATTGTTTGAAAAGAAACTATCTATCATGTCATCTTCTTTCCTTCACTGAAACTTTGTCAATGGTTAATTATGTGCATAAAAGGGGCTTGTGAGCAAGTTTTACCTGCCTGTCATTCTGGCCCATTTTCAATGTTTTACAAACTACATAGCATGGCCTTTAAACTAAAACACTATGCAAAGGTTAAAGTCTTCTTCTGAACACCGTGTTTCTTTTCGTTAGCTGAATAATGAGTAGGAAGTGGTAGGAAGGGTTATTTCTTTAAATCTGTAAATAATGATAATCTAGATGTTGTAAGCTTTTAAAGGTAGCTTTGGTGCAAAATGAATGTTTTGAATATTTCGGAGCTTACAAACACTTGCATTTATCATACATATGTCTGCCAAATGATTGACATGATATAATATACTCTTTCAAAAGGTATCTGACACTTAAATGACATGAATTGCCACAGGGTAGTTTAATACTTCAAAGATATATACATACATGATGTACCTTTTTATGTTTTTATTGAGAATTTTTAAAGGCATTGTTTTTAAGCAATAGCTTTGATTTTTAAAATGAATTTTATCTATGTCTTATGAATAATTCTAATGCATAAAATTATGATGAACTGTATTTATACAAATTATTAATTTTTTGGATTGAAATTTTAATATTTGAAATATTTTTAGAAATGCAGTGACTGACTGTGAATTAACCAATATATCTATTTATCATAGAGATTTTGTAGTTCTTTTTTAAGTGTTTTTTTTTCTCCCAATGAAATTGACTTTGTAATAATTTCATTATGTTTTCGCCCATTTTAAAGTCCACATAAAACAGCATTTTTTAAACTGATCTCACCATCTATTGGACATGAAATATTGTTATTAAACAGGAATGGAAAATTGTGACCTGACCATGGCTCTTTTCTGGTCCATATCATGCAGAGAATAAAATTTTTGTCCACCAAGTGCAAGAACGTGTTAAGTCCTTCTAAATTTAATAGTAGTTAACCAGTTACTGCATGAAGGTGACAAAATACTTTATTTTAGTTTAATAACTGCATGTTATGTGATCATAAATTTCTGTCATGCTCTTTATGTTTTCCATGCTGCACTGAACTTTAGTCATTTATTTTGTCTTTTTTTTTGGACTTCTGCAAATGTATTCATGGAATGTAGAAAATGCGTAACCGAAATGGGGAAATATGAAATATGTTATTTTTACATGAGTGATTTTTCCTGCTATATTTTACAGTCTGAAATTTTGTTACAGTCAATTACACTGTTTGTTTCCCTGAAATTTTTGAATTTCATTTAATATGCCACTGTGCACATTAGTCAGTTGTTACCAGTCATAACTTAACTGATTTAGATAAGCTTGTTGATAAACTGTAATAGCTGGAAGACAGTAAACTGTTACAGATAGCTTTTGCTATGTACATTTCAAAAAAATTGAAAAGTTGATTAAATTTTGCATAAAAAAAGTATTTACATAGACAGTTTCTCTGTTATATTTCTTGCATGTATTTTTTAGGTAAAAGACCTAATATGATTGTATACATAATGGAAGTAAATAATAAAAAAAAAACTAACCAAGAAAGAATTATGTAAAAATTTGCAATTTAATAAATGAATATTTTTTCTGAAATTTTAGCTTTAGCTTAACAGCCATTCATTTTCTTCCGTTTTTAAATAAAAAACATCTTTAGTCAACATTTTATTAAGAATTGTGTTCAAATTCTATTTTCAGTATTGTTTTTCTTAATCTTTTTTTTTTGTACCGGTATTGATATTTTACTTTTTTTATCTTTATTTCATGCTTTCCAGTGTTTTATTACAATATATCAGATGATTATATTCTGATAAACCACTAGTGAAATTTATAAAATATAATTTTCACTGTAGCCGGACTTTATCTGAATGCGGATGAAAAGAAAATCATAACCAAATGGAATAACAGGCAGAATTAAATGCCGTCATACGTAAATTTGCTTATTTAGGAAAAGAAAGTCAATGTCATCATACACCATGTGAAAAATTTAACAAAATTAAAGAAATTTAACAGAACTATATTTCAAAACTTATGATGTGACGTCATGATATAATGACGTCACAAAGGAGAATGCGCGACGTTACGCGGCAAAATCAGTAAAAAGGTACTTAAAATCACTAAAAAAGCATAAAATAAAAAGAAAATTTATTTGTTTTACATATAAGATTGAAATATATTTCATTCGTGAACACCAGCTTTTATATTTTCACTCGTGGCTACGCCACTCGTGAAAATATTGCATCTGGTGTTCACTCAGTGAAATTATATTTCAATCTTACATGCAAAATAAACAAATATCCTCTATGTATTTAGTAAACATAGTAATACATCATTTCATGTGTTTTCAAAAATCAAACATTTCCTTTTAAAACATTTTTTCTATGGTTTACATTATTGACTTACCCACCTAACTAAAGTGTTATATGTTATGTCAAGTCAGATTTTAGGAATTTTCCTTTATAAATAGTGTGAATTTTTAGCCATTGTTTTCAATGTCAACATTTTTTTCTTTTTAGCTTTTAGCTTTAGTGTTATGTTTGATATGCATGAATCTGTATGGTTGTAATGCCTATATCCAGAATGTTGTCAAGTTTAATAAATTACAATGTACTCAGCATTTTTGTTCACAAGGAAAAAACGATCTTCAAAATTTATGCCCATGTTTAATTTCAGCATTATTGTTCACAAGGAAAAAACGATCTTCAAAATTTATGCCCATGTTTAATGTTTCTTTGTACAATGTTAGGATAATTGGATCAAAAACCAACACAAATTAAGTATCAAAACATGTTTCGCTTTATTCAGCTTCCTCAGGTGATACATAAATACAAATGAAACAATGTTCAAATGCAAACTTCAGCATTTCATATTTGAAGCAATTATAAGTTTTCAGGTTGGGTCTTCGTGGGTTTTGCTGTAAAGTAACTCAATAGATATGTGAACTATTAAAGGTGCTCCACTGAGGTCCAAAAGCCTTATATCATATAACTTGAGAATTTGATATAGATCAGTAATTACTGTCTGGGGAACTTTAAAAGGAAAAATTGTGAAACGGAAAGAAATATACTCAAATTGAAAATAAACATTTAGTGTTAGCTGGACTTTAAATAAAAATTGCTAAATGTTTTTTGTTTTTATCATGCCATTTGCAGGTTGTTTTGCACAATAAGAATTAATATCCTGGATATATTAGAAATAAGAGGGAATGATCTTAAATAATAGTCACGAGTTATAAAAATTGATATAAAAATGATGAAAAAGATATTTCCAGTCCTGCCATGTCAAAAAAAACCTCAGTGGAGTCCCTTTAATTTTTATTCAGTCAAGTATAGGACCAGTAGAATCTCAGGATGATGAAATAGCCTGAAGTTTGTAATTTGTTTTTTGCAATAATTGTACCGTTTAAACTTTCCTTTTTCAAAATTCAACATTTTTTGTACTTGATGAAATTTCCTGTAAAGTTATAATCTAACATACTAATGCTGTCATTTGTTAAATTTGAAACCTAGCCATTTTTATCATCCGAAAAGTCATACATCATTTCTCATTACATATATTACATTTGTACATTAGATTTCTTGTTGTTTTCATGAATGCCATCCCTCATTATCCAGTGTATCAACATTATTTTTGTTTACCTTACATACCATTTGTGTATATGTTTCAGTATAGTGGATGTGAAATAAAACATAATCAAAATGTCTGCTGTGTTTACATGTTATAGTTTACCATTTTGTTTTAACACTTACCCTGTTCAAACCTATAACTGCCAGTATACAGCCAAGCCAGGATGCACATCCATATAGTCTGACCAGGCTCTTTTAATTCCCAGAATTGATACATGTATGCAGACAGTTCCAACAGTGGGTGCTGGAAAAATCCAAGAATTCAGCAAGTTAAGGATTGAACTTTATTTTATGTAAAGTTTGTGACTACTCCTGAATGATACTTTAATGTTAAGTTTTTAGCTTGACTATACGAAGTATATGGAGAGCTGTCCTACTCGCCCCGGCGTCCGTGTCCAGATTTCAGATTAAAGTTTTGGTGCAGTAAAATATTTTTCACTATAACTTTGTCATTTCTTAAGGTATCAACTTCAAACTTCAAATATATGTTCCTTATCATCAACCACATCTTAAGTGACAAGGTTCATAACTCTAGCACCAATATTTACAGATTAATCTCCCCTTGAACTTAGAATGTTCCTTAAAAAATACTATTTTTTACTGTAACTTCTTTATTTCATAAGGGATCAACCTCATACTTCAAATATATGTACCTTATCATTCCCATCTTATGTGACAAGGTTCATAACTCTAGCACCAATATTTTCAGATTTATCTCCCCTTGAACTTAGAATTTTCCTTAAAAATACTATTTTTTACTGTAACTTCTTTATTTCTTAAGGGATCAACCTCATACTTCAAATATATGTACCTTATCATCATCCAAATCTTATGTGACAAAGTTCATAACTCTAGCACAAATATTGCAAGAATTATCTCCCCATAAACTTAGATTTTTTTACTAGAAAAATGTTATTTTTTAATATAACTTTTTTAGTTTTAAAGGTATCTACCTCAAACTTCAAATACTTATTCCTTATCATCAATTACATTTTATGTGACAATGTTCATAACTCTTGAAGCAATATTTACAGATTTATCTCTCTTTGAACTTAGGATTTTCTTTAAGAAATATTATAACTTCTTTACGTTTTAAGGTATCTACTTCGAACTTCAAATATATATTTCTTATCATTACAAACATGTTGTGTGACAAGGTTCATAACTTCTAGCGTGCCTATTTCTAGAATTATTCCCCTTGATCTTAGAATTTATGTTAACAAATGTTATTTTTTTACTATAACCATATACATTATTATACATAATTGATTTTTCTTTCATAGTTTTGTCCTCCTTACTGCGTCCAGTATTTTATTAGTCGAGCTTCGCTGTCTCCTGTGACAACTCTTGTTTGGTTCTACTCTTGAATGATACTTCCAAAATGACACTTTAATGTAAAAATGGTGGTTCTACCGGAATGATACTCAGAAAGTTAGCTAAAGAGACTTCAGCGAACAGGTTTTATAGTACTGCTAGACCTGTTAGCTGAAGCCAATCCCGTATCGAAAGTCAACCAGAACCGTGACATATTTATGTCATGCTGTAATTCAATAAATTTGCGTGATCTGGACAAAAACTGTTTTAATACAGGTAGTTAGATATATTTGGGACACTTCAGTCTATATTTTTGAACACAGAACGTTAGATTGATGAAAAAATACCTCAAAGTGTATCAGTGGGTTCACATTTCATAAAATTCGCCGCCATTGCTGCACTAATTATCACGTGATTAGCGAAAATTTAGGTTCGGATACCTTTGCACAGGGTCTTTCAAATAGAATGGTCTGGAAACATACCAATTTTACGAAAAATGCTGTCTCGCTTAAGTCACGTGATTGGGTTATCTACCGACCGTGATATGACATAGCACATCACCATTCAAAAATCAAATTATAAGATAATGTTTTGTTAAATCAATCAAAAAATTACTAAAACCTAACTCTGACTACATTACATTATCAGTTTCTACTTTAAAAGTAACCATTTTATAGATTTGCAATGAAATTAGAAATTTTTCGTTCCCGGTGTAAAGGTAAAAATCTACTGCTCATATTTGAAAATAGGTCCGAGTTTCATGAGCTTTTTTTAAATTTATGCATTGCTCAATGACAAAATAGAAATTGATTTTACAGAGAAAAGATGTTATTAAATCGTATCATGTAAAAATATTATAATATTTCACGATGTTATTTGCAAATATTTGATGTTTAATTTGGTGCATTTTCAAAATGGCGCCGATTATCGGCAAATATTCTGAACAAACAATCTATGTTTTTTAACAAAGATGGCTTTAAAAAACATCATTTCCTGAAATATTTATCCTTTTTTCAAAAGTTTAAAGATTTTTAAATAACATCATGTCGTTAAAATTTTCATTTTTGCTCTTGTATTTAATATTCGCCCTTTTCTTGAACACTTACATAATTTGCTTATAGCAAACTATACCGATTTATACCGAGACATGTTTAATTGTAGCGAGAAGGGTTTATATAGCGTGTTTCCAGACCATTCTGCTTTGCATGACCCGTGACCCAAATACTATTTTTAATTGAAAATTATGAATAACGGTGTATTTATTCAATAACAGACATTGTACCAAAAAAATGTTGGATTTATATTGTTTTGAATTTATTTGTTTGTTTTTACTTACTTAAAATAGTGTATGGTCCGTTACTAAAAATAGATGCTAAAATTCCCAAAACTTGAAGTCCCGCGAGATTTCATTTGAAAGCAGACTCCATATTGGTAAACATTCCTAACAAATGTTGTGTAACACAAGTATTAACATCTCCAAAAATGCTTGAAATCGCCGTTCAGCCATGAATATAGAAATAATATTTCCTTTCTTGCCTAATACTTTATTGTATGTGGGCAACACATAAAGCCAACACAAATACTTGATTTACTCTACCATTCCGTTCTTGTCAAAATATTTTGACGCGCTCAGTTAGATTCTGCTGGATATACTCAGTATTGCCCATGAGAAAAAGATCACAATAACTTGACTCGTAGTACAATAAGTAAGACTACATGCGCTACTTAATAAGAACGTGCATCAGTCGGCAAGAAGAATTAGCTTCTTGCGTAATTAACAACAGTTACTTACTTCACTCTGTGAACATGCTATAAATGGAATTTATGTTACATACTCCGTCGACTGCTTTGCAAAGTTTTTTTTTCTGAAACGGGCTAAAATTGACCTGCTATATGCGATAATGATGCAATAAAAACACTAATAGTATTAAACTTCCCCGGAAGAAAGCATTTATAGAGTTTTTTTCTTAAAGAGTAAGTTTTGGAATACTCTTTTTTTAGGCTACATTCTCTAATCAGAAATGACATGTAGGAAAAAATATATTGCAATTTGCTGTGTTTTTCCTGCAAATGTCTATTTAAAGACTGGTACTGGATTCGTACATTGATAATGGTATTTTTCCAGTTGTACGAATAAGTAACCCGTCAAAACATGGTGGTTGGGCGAGTCCATTTAAGCATCCCTCATTGAAGTTTTTGACGTCCATTTTGTTATCATGTGATACTGAATTATTCGCTTTGATTGGCTCAAGGCAGGCGGTATACAGGTAGAACTGTTCAAATCTTATCAATTTGTATATATCGCCGTCCAGGAACGGCACGGCGATAATGATATACATGTACTCTCTAGTCACGTGGGTTTAACTCAGCGTAGACTTGTCTCTTTGATACCAGTTTGATAGAATGCTTTAACATGTAAACATATGCTCTAGTACTTAGAATAAAACTTATACATATTCTATAGTGTAATGGTAATAACTGACCATCGGTCATTCAGATAATAGTACATGGTGTCAGAAGTAAAACAGTCAGGCTCATGTACAATACAATAGTACAGAAGAAAGACATGGACTTACAGTAAATTTTAAACAATGAAAGGATTTACATTAAATTGTAAAAAAGGACTTACATTTAATTGTAAATTGATAAAACGCTGTTGATTGGATTAACATGAAATTGAAAATTACAAGCTGGACTACGTTAAATTGTAAAGAACTAAAGCATTAAATTTTAGAAGAAATTTCAGCAAAATGGCGAAGTTACAACCTCCAAATAACTTTGATTTTTCAAGCTCAAATAAATGGAGTAATTGGAAACAAAGATTTTCTTTCCACTGATATTGAGTTAAATATAAGATGGAGAAGAGACTGTGACGTCACACAGTTAAACTCAGTATTGGCGGAATTGTGTTACCGCAAGTTATCATATGTCGCGAGATTTTGCGAGAATTGATGCATCCTGGGTAAAAGTAGCCAAAATACCGCCATATTGAATTCCCGGAGGTACATCAACAAAAAAGACTAAACATTTTTTACTTATATAAGAAGCAATAGTTATTTATTCTAAAACGTACAAAACACATTTTCCACACAAATATTTCTCCGATGAAAATCCATGTCGGCAATGTCAGCAATAATTCACGGATATCGCCGAAGTTAAACGATAGCGTGAAAATCGGACACTAGCGGGAAAACCCGATTATCACCAAAGAGCAAAGGATTGTGGGTCTGAATCGGACTCTCGTCTATTTCCGGAGTGTTCTATCCGTCGTTTATATATCTGTGCTACAGAACAGCTTCAAAACTTCATAAAGAAGACGAAGATATACAAGCCGCTACACTGGTATATACCATGGGAAAGGAAGCTGACAATTTATTAAAATCTTTTGAACTATCAGAAAGTAACGCAAAAATATGGAACTGTCTTAACAAAATTCGACGAACATTTTAATCCAAAGAAAAATATAATTCACGAACGAACAAACCTCCATTAGAGAAACCAAATGCCAGGTGAAACAGTAGAGACATTCATTAGATCCTTATACGAGTTAGCGGACAGCTGTGAATTTTCACCTGATATGAAAAGCGAGCAAATAAGGGATCGAATCGTAGTTGGAATTTTAATTAGATAAAACTTTGTCAGAAAAACTGCAGCTTGAACAAGACCTTACTCTCGAAAAATGCGTAACAATGGCATGAAACAGCGAAATAGTTCAAAACCAAATTCAATCACAACAGGATGTAGCTGTAACAGACGAGGTTCGTAGCGGGACAAAGCCAAACGAAGTACGGGACCGCAACCACACGTTTCTCAACATCAGGATGCGACGCAGAAATTTCCGGGGACAAATCTAGACAATTGAAGAAAAACGATAATAAACGGTGTTCAAACTGTAATAAATATCATGCACGAGGACATTGCACACCGTTTGGGAAAGTATGCCGGAAATGTGGACATTATAATCATTTCGCAGTGTGTTGTAAAACTAAAAGAGTACATGAACTGTGTGCAAATGACGAACCATCATATTTAGGAACTATTGACTCTGTACGAGATGAACTTTGGACAATAAAACTTCAGGTGAGAGATTTGTTTTTTCTACTTTAAATTAGACACTAGTGCTGATTTGACTGTTATTCCTGAAAGTCTTTATAATAAGACTTTAGGCAAACCAAAATTGAATAAATCTCACAGATCGTTATACGGCCCAGGTAACAAAATGCTAACTCTTCACAAGAAAATGTATACGTTGTAAGAGACTTAGATAGATGTTTATTAGGGAGACCTGCTATAAAGAATATCAATTTAATTCAATTAAATTTGGACGAGATTCAAACCATTGAAAATGTCAAACAGAAGTATTCTTATCAATTTCGCGAGCTAGGGCAATTGGGTGGTGAATATCGTTTTTCACTCAATGGAAACGCGCAGCCGTATGCTTTATCTGTACCAAGGCGTGTGCCTATACCTTTGCTACCGAATGTTAAATCTGAACTCGAGCGTATGGAAAAGGCAGGTGTAATTTGTAAAGTAGATGAAAGCACAGATTGGTGTGCAGGAATGGTATGCATTCCTAAAAACGACAATAACGTGCGCATATGTGTTGAATAAAAATGTGCGACGTGAAAATTTTATTTTGCCGATTATCGAACAAAGCTTAGGTCGTTTAACTGGAGAAAAATATTTTTCAAAATTAGACGTCTACATTTCATTTTGGTAAATTAAACTTGCCCAAGAAAGTAAATTATTGACTATATTTATCACACCTGTTGGTAGATACGCGTTTAATCGCTTACCAATTGGGTTATCTAGTAGTTCTGAATATTTCCAAAAACGGATTTCTCAAATTCTTGAGGGCATTGAAGGAGTTCTTTGTCAAACAGATGATGTCCTGATATTCGGACGGACAGAGGCCGAACATGACACTAGACTTAGGACAGTTTTGGACAAACTTGACCAGTGTAATGAAACACTGAATGAAAATAAGTGTGTCATCAAGTAAAAACAGGTCAAATTTGTTGGGTTCTTAGAACAACATAGAATCTCAGTAGACCCGGACAAGGTTAAGGCGATAAGTAATTCATGTCCTCCAAAAGTCATACATGGGGTACGTTGTTTCATGGGAATGGTCAATCAATTTGGTAATTTTTCTCCGTCTTTGGCAGCAAACTCGAAACCCAAAAGAGATCTGCTGAGTACGAAAAATCAATTTTACTGGGGTTCAGACCAACAAGAAGCTTTTGATAAAATCAAGCTTACTTTGACCAATGCTCCTGTGTTAGCTCATTATGTACGGTGTCCTTATCGTGCCATTTAGAATGTCGTCCGTCGCGTCTAAGGGTAGACACACGACAATGCGAAGTGACATCGCGACAATGCGAAGCGACGCTCGACAACGCGAAGCGATATGCGACAATGCGAAGCGACGCTCGACAGTGTCAAACGATATGTCGCACTGTCGCCTAGAAATGTCGCGGTAAAAAAGGGCGACATTTAAGAAATGTCGCTTCGCGTTGTCGAGTGTCGCTTCGCATTGTCGAGCGTCGCTTCGCGTTGTCGCGATGTCACTTCGCGTTGTCGCGATGTCACTTCGCGTTGTCGCATTGTCACTTCGCATTGTCGAGTGTCGAGGTTGGTAGAAGTGCATACCACGACACTCGACAATGCGAAACGACAACGCGACAATGCGATACGACGCTCGACAATGCGAAGTGACACTCGACATCGCGAAGCGACATTTTTAAAATGTCGAGTAAATGTCGCGTTATTTTTATGATTTTTACACCCCGACGCTCAACATTGCGAAGCGACACTCGACAATGCGAAGCGACACTCGACAACGCGAAGCGATACTCGACAACGCGAAGCGACACTCGACAATGCGAAGCGACATTTGGAATAATATCGTATCGCATTGTCGTGCGTCTACCGGTGCTTGGTCAGAATTTACTAACTCACCGACAAACGGTGCGATCATGGAAGGGGTCGCACTAAACTGCTGACGAATTAGCTGACGATATAGATATATAGGAAACTGCTGACAAGTTAAATAAAGAAGGATTATCGGAAAATGCTGACCAGTTACACAAAGAAGGGAAACATTGAAGGTGTGAAGTTATATAAACACGCCGTAGGGGGTAATAAAAAGATGGGAAATTACTTTTATTCTTATAATTATATTTTTAATTTTTGCATTTATATGACTATGTTTATAAACTAAATTAATATATACATTTAAAGTACTATAATATCATACATTTTAACACGGATTTACATTACTACATGTAATATAAATCCGTGATTTTAAAAGGATATATTAAACAGCTTTTTATACCTCTAAAGATATGCAAAAATTTGAATTAATGTTTTATAAAGAATTATGATGTTATGAGTTTTATCAAAATCTCTTGTTAGTGATATTTCAATAGAAAAATCTTGTAACGGAAAAAAAATGTATTTTCAAAAGCAATAATTGCAATTTGAATTGATATTAAATAAGTCAGCAGTGTTTTAACTTAATTAAATGTCGACAAAATTTTATACAATATATTGAATTTCGTACATTATAAAATGAATTAAAATTTCACGACAAAATATATTTTTTTCTATATTTCTAACTGGTCAGCAGTTTTCCTATATATCTAACTGGTCAGCAGATTCTACTACATGTGTATATGTTTAACTGGTCAGCATTTTCTCGCCTGAAAGTAAAGAGCGTTAAATTTGCTAACCATATAGAATAAGAAGAGTTTTACGGCTTAAATCAATTTGAAATAACATTAAATTGGTCAGCAGTGTTTTTACTTAATTAAATGTCGACATAATTTTATAAAGTATATTGAATTTGCATACATTATAAAATGAGTAACAATTTCACGGCAATATATATTTTTCTCTATATATCTAACTGGTCAGCAGTTTCTATATATATCTAACTGGTCAGCAGATTCTACTATATGTTTAACTGGTCAGCATTTTCTCGCCTGAATGTGAAAGAGCGTTAAATTTGCTGACCATATAGAATAAGAAGAGTTTTACGGCTTAAATCAATTTGAATTAACATTAAATTGGTCAGCAGTGTTTTTACTTAATTAAATGTCGACATGATTTTATATAATATATAAAATTTGCATACATTATAAAATGAGTAACAATTTCACGGCAAAATATATATTTTTCTATATTTCTAACTGGTCAGCAGTTTCCCTATATATCTAACTGGTCAGCAGATTCTACTATATGTTTAACTGGTCAGCATTTTCTCGCCTGAATGTAAAGAGCGTTAAATTTGCTGACCATATAGAATAAGAAGACTTTTACGGCTTAAATCAATTTGAAATAATATTAAATTGGTCAGCAGTGTTTTTACTTAATTAAATGTCGACATAATTTTATAAAATATATTGAATTTGCATACATGATAAAATGAATTACAATTTCACGGCAAAATATATTTTTCTCTTTATATCTAACTGGTCAGCAGTTTCCCTATATATCTAACTGGTCAGCAGGTTCTACTACATGTATATGTTTAACTGGTCAGCATTTTCTCGCCTGAATGTAAAGAGCGTTAAATTTGCTGACCATATAGAATAAGAGAGTTTTACGGCTTAAATCAATTTGAATTAACATTAAATTGGTCAGCAGTGTTTTTACTTAATTAAATGTCGACATTATTTTATAAAATATATTAAATTTGCATAATGAGTAACAATTTCGTAGCATTTAAATATATTTTTCTCTATATATCTAACTGGTCAGCAGATTCTACAATATGGTCAGCATTTTAATAACATATTTTTGACTGTTTATTGTATTTTGTCATAGATAAATCAAGAATGACACGTCGCGTGTGAAATCGATTTTAATATGACCTTGGGGCATTGTAACACCGCACTTTGGGGTCAAACGCACTTTGGGGTCGAACCCCAAAGTGCGTTACGCACTTTGGGGTCGGACCCCATAGTGCGTGACGCACATTGGGGTCCAATTTCGACCCCAAAGTGCGTTAAACAGGTACATATGCATTTTTCAACATCAGGCAAACGACCGCACTTTGGGGTCAGAGAAAATTTATGTTCATTATGTTTTAAATAATATAGTATAGTCAAAGCCAATGGTAAACAAAAATCAAGGTATTAAATAGACACAAAACATGTTCCCTGAATCAATAGGGATTTAAATGGTCTTGATTAGTAAGTGAAGAACTTTCACAAAATAAATCACCAAAAAAAGAATTTGTATCCAGATTCATGCTAATTTTCATGAAAATTTTGAAAATTTATTTGAATGTATAATATTGTGGAATAACCAAAAGGAAGCAATTTGCACATTATCAATGGCACTTATAACTTACGTAAATTACCAAAAAGTTGTCAAAATATGCATAAATAGCCCTTAATGCGTTAGTAACGCAGTAGGAATATAGTTCTAAATATTGAAAACTCAGTCATTGACCGCACATAACATGTAAAATATTACTTGAATCATTTTACATTTCCTATAATCGTAGTACATATTTCTCAAGTTTACACCTTTCATTAACTCCATTGTTTTTTTTAGCTAAATGCATCATTTTCCCGTTTGTTATTTACACATTTTTCAGAAATATGATAGTCTTTGCATAGACAAAGGTATAAATTCTGGGTAATCTTAGTAAGACATTTCAGTAAAAAATTTGCCTGATAATATGTTAAAATAGCCATTCATTTAGCTAAATGTGACACATTAGAAACTTGACTAGGTGAAGATGCGGCTTTAAGTAGTAGTCCGTACAGGCAGTCAAAAAATATCAACTATTTAAGTAGTCGCACATTAAGAGCGAGCTTCAGAATAATGTAAAATTGTCACTGGGGGTATAGAGGGGATTGTGGGGTATCGATCTCCCCGAGGTTTAAAAATTACATTTTAAAGGCCCATTATGCTTTTATTTGTTTTTTCTTCAGCTTTTTTATTTTGATGTTCTTTTATATTATCAAAAAATACACATTGGCCAATTACCTGAACCATCTTTTTCATCTGTTGCTTTTTGACAATGATGAGTACAGTACTGTTATAGTGATATGTAGTTTACATGTTTTATATGGAAGTCAAATACTACATTGTTTTGACTACTTTTATGACAAATAATTTCACATTTATCGCTACTTTATTCAGGTAACAAGCATCTTACATTTCTTTGATACCTTTATTTGAACATTATAAAATTCATCTTTCTAAAGAAGTATGTAAGATTTCCCATTAAAAAAAGCATCTGGCGAACGGTTGTTACGGAGGGGGAAAAATATTAACTGCATTTTATTTCATTCCTTACATAATTAAAATGGAGCTCAACATGGCACCAAAAGTTATCAAGTAAATGACTGACAGAACGGGATATTTTTCGCAGCATCTTTAAACTTTAGGAATACACGATTTCTGTACTAAAAATTTTGAACGGTGTCAAAAAAAGTGACATTTGCAACTTTTTTTTTGTTTTTGATCCTTTTTTTTTTTGTCATACATTTTTTTTTAGTTTTGAATACATACTTTTTTTTAGTTTTGCATACATATTCTTTTTAAGTTTTGCATACATATTCTTTTTAAGTTTTGCATACATATTTTTTTTAGTTTTGCATACATATTTTATTTGAGTTTTGGTACATATTTTATTTTTGTTTTGTTTTTTACTTTTTTTCGTACATAATTTTACATGACGCCATTTGCAAAGTAGAGGTTTGGATAATTTATAAAACACCATTTTTAAACACTTCGCCATCTGTAAATTACAGTACCCCATTTGCAAACGCCATTTGCAAATACCATCATTTTCAATTTTGGAGGTATCAAAAAGATAATAACACTTTTAGTATATATATATATTTACATAGACATAGATATTATCTATGTCTCTGATATATACATGTACATGTATATACATGTATATATATATATTTTTTTTTCTAAATCAGTGGAATATAAGGACCTATTTAGATACCCCCGGGGGAGTGCGGGTTAAAAAAGAATTGTGTGATGTCTGCGCTGTTCCGGGGCATAAGGCAGGAATGTTATTATCTGAATATCCCCCGCAGGGCGAAGATTTTACCATTGGTCGGCTTGGTTTAAAGTCAATGCCCCTCCCCCCGCTATACTCAGGGGGTGGGGTTGAGTGGTGCATATTCATTCACCAATCAACAGCCCTTTCCAAATAGACACTAAAATATAATAGTAGATAATAATTTTTTAAAAATACACTAATTATATAAAATACATATGATTTAAAAAATGGGCCGAAAAAGGTCGACCGAAACCAGACTTGCGCGGCCAAAAACGACTGGGCCGATTCAAAAAAAATGGGCCGAAATGTGACCAAACTACTGTGCTAGTTTTATACTCAACTATGTGCTGTTATGAGATGTAAAGGCTGTTTTGATTGGCTAAAATATGTACGAAAAACCAAAATAAAAAATGTACGAAAAATTTTAATAAAATATGAATGCAAAGCTCAAAAAAAAAATATGAATGCAAAACTGAAAAAAAATATGTATGCAAAACTTAAATAAAAATATGTATGCAAAACTTAAATAAAAATAAATGCAAATGTCACTTTTATGCCACCGTCATTTTGTTATATGAACAAATTATTATTATTATTGGATATTTTAAGTGGTAAAATTAATGAAACTTTTATCACTTAAGCATCATCAAAGTATTGACCGCCATCTTGAACTCCACCTCAAATATTTCAATGTCGAAGATCGAAAATAAGTCAGTTCTCAGTATTTAAGCAGAACTCAGATTACACCTTTAGACCTCTGGAACCCAAAGTGCGTTGATATGTAGCATATTAACGCACTTTGGGGTCAATTTCTCGATTTTGACCCCAAAGTGCGTTTGACCCCAAAGTGCGATGCGAAGTTTAACGCACTTTGGGGTCGGACCCCAAAGTGCGTTTGACCCCAAAGTGCGGTGTTACAGGGCATATCGATCTCGATAAATTATCAGTTTAATGGATATCTGTGGAAACATGTTGTTTATAATGTAATAAAAGCTTATTAACTATAACAATTAGCACATTATTAATTTTTGTTCATATATTCTTATTACAATTATACGAACAACAAATAAGGAAACAGAAATCACTTTATTTCATATTTGCACTAAATACGACATAATAATTATATTTTGTTTTAAAATATACATTAACGTTATATGTACTTGTATATTATTTTTAACCTATGATGCCATAAGTTTTATTACATACTTGAAAACAAATTATGATTTTTTTCGTACATTCATATTTTGACTACATTTTTTAAAAAATTTTTTTTTAAAAAAACCCAATATATAAACACATAGAAGAAAATTCATTTAAGGTACTTAAATAAAATATTAATATCAAAATAAATTGAGAAAAAATTACAGTAATATCAATTGAATTTTTATAATTTAATATTGGTATCATTTGTAATATTGGACAATCTTTGAAAAAAAACATTTTTTATCAAGTATTCTCGACCTCGACTTTAATATCACCAACGGCAATTTTGACACCCTTTATTGTTTTTCCCTTCTTTTATCTAACTGGTCAGCAGTTTTCGATAACCCTTCTTTGGGGTTTTAACTGGTCAGCAGTTTCCTATATATTCTATATCGTCAGCTAATTCGTCAGCAGTTTAGTGCGACCCCTTCCATGATCGCACTGTTTGTCGGTGAGTTAGTAAATTCTGACCAAGCACCGGTAGACGCACGACAATGCGATACGATATTATTCCAAATGTCGCTTCGCATTGTCGAGTGTCGCTTCGTGTTGTCGAGTATCGCTTCGCGTTGTCGAGTGTCGCTTCGCATTGTCGAGTGTCGCTTCGCAATGTTGAGCGTCGCGTGTGTAAAAATCATAAAAATAACGCGACATTTACTCGACATTTTAAAAATGTCGCTTCGCGATGTCGAGTGTGTCACTTCGCATTGTCGAGCGTCGTATCGCATTGTCGCGTTGTCGTTTCGCATTGTTGAGTGTCGTGGTATGCACTTCTACCAACCTCGACACTCGACAATGCGAAGTGACAATGCGACAACGCGAAGTGACATCGCGACAACGCGAAGTGACATCGCGACAACGCGAAGCGACGCTCGACAATGCGAAGCGACACTCGACAACGCGAAGCGACATTTCTTAAATGTCGCCCTTTTTTACCGCGACATTTCTAGGCGACAGTGCGACATATCGTTTGACACTGTCGAGCGTCGCTTCGCATTGTCGCATATCGCTTCGCGTTGTCGAGCGTCGCTTCGCATTGTCGCGATGTCACTTCGCATTGTCGTGTGTCTACCCTTAGACGCGATGGACGACATTCTAAATGGCACGATAAGGACACCGTAATTATGATCCAAATAGGGAAACTTTACTCATGACAGATTCTTCAAAATACGCTACCGGAAGTGTAGTTCTTCAGAAACAAGACAATTGGGACTTTAAACCAGTATCACATTTACCCCCACAAAGGTTAGATACAGTGTTCTTGAAAAAGAAGCACTAGGCGTAGTTCCTGGGGCTGAAAGACACAGTGACCTTTTGATTGGAAAACATTTTCATATCAAAACTGACCATAAAAGTCTTGTTAGTCTTTTAGGACAAAAGGACTTGAGTGATCTACCGGTATGGGTTAAAAGATTTAGAATGACACTACTAAGAGTTTCCTACTCAATAAGCTTTGTGCATGGGAAATTGATGTATATTCCTGATTATTTGTCGCGTGCTGAATGTGACACCTTAACATTTACTGACTATCAATATTGTAATGAAACCGAATTGTATGTTGACTCAGTTGTCACCAGTCTCCCAGCTACAAATCAAAACAAAAATCTGACTATGTATGCAGCAAATTAATTGAATATACCTATAATGGATGGCCAAATACAGAATCGTGTGAAATTGCCGAATTGTATAAATCTTATAGGTCAGAAAATACTGTGAATAGAGATTTGTTAATGAGAGATGACAGACATGAGCCTAGACATTCTGTCTAAGTTGCACCAAGCTCACCAAGGCATTTCAAAATGTTGAGCAAGGGCAAAAGAATCAGTTTGGTGGATAGGCATATCACGTGACATACAGCAAATGATTCAGAATTGTGATATCTATGCAATATTTCAAAATGACAAAAGAGAACCAATGATATCTACTCCATTTCCTTAAAGAAGTCGGTCAAGATTAGGTTCAGATCTTTTTCATTGGCGCGGAAATACATATTTATTAGTTGTAGATTACTTTTCACGATATATATAATTATTGAGACTTACGTCAATGTCGTCGGCGGCAGTAGTTGAACATTTCACGTCAATACTATCGAGACATGGCCTTTGCGATACCATAGTTTCTGATGGAAGGCCTTAATACACATCTGATGTATTCAAACAATTTTGTATGACATCCGGAATCGAACATGTAACAAGTAGTCCACGACATCCCTTAGGGAATTCGGAAGCAGAACGCCCTGTTCAGACGGTTAAACGCTTATTGTCTAAATGCGACGACTTTTATGAAGTGATGTTGATCTATCGTGCGACTCCATTACCGCACAATGATTTAAGTCCGAGTCAAATGTTATTTGGTAAGCAGATTAAAGCAACTCTTCCACAGGCACCACAAAAACTGTTACCAAGCCATATAAACTATAAAGTACTTCAAAATAGAGGGAAAACATACCGTGCTTACGCTAAGCAAAATTATGACAGAATAAGACGTGTACAAAACTTGCTTTCATTAAAGGAAGGGGACGGAGATCATGTGAAAGACATGAATATAGAAGGTAGAGTAATTAAAAAAGCTTCGCGACCACGATCTTTTATAGTTGAGACACCGAAATCTACCATTGAAAGAAATTGCCCTAGTTTAGTTTAGTTGCATAGACAAGTTAACCATGATAAAGAAATAGGTATCCTTTCAATGAAAATTATGAGACCTAAACAACTTTATATTGTCTACAGTACCAACTATCTAAGTGTCTAATTGTGTAGATAAACAAGTGTCTCAAAATCAGTGCGAGAGCACAAACAATATTAATAGTGCAGGTGTAATTAGACCGAGTAAACCCCCAGATAGATTAAATTTGTAATACTGTTCTTGATTTAACGAATGATTACATATTGACGGGATTTAATGATTATTCAAAAATGTGTGTTTAAAAACATAATTGATATTTAAATTACATTTCACATTTTCTCACAGAGTTTAAATTTATTGTTAATGAAATATTTGAGGTAATAATAGAATGAATTTACAAGCTTTAGTAAGGGGGTGTTGTGTAATATGATATACTCTCTAGTCACGTGGGTTTAACTTAGTGTAGTCTTGTCTCTTTTATACCAGTTTGATACAAGAAAAGCATTGATGCAAAGCATCAAAGGGCGTCCAAGCAAGAAATGCAGCAAGTGAAGATGAACTAGTACACATATGATGACAAGATATTCTTATAAACTACCAGAAATGTATACCACTTATGAATGAGCGGACGAAAGACATTGTTCATTATGAACTTTGATTGGCATGCTAGAGATTAGAATATTACTTGTTATTTCTTTATGATCGTGGTTATTAATAGCAACGGAATACATGTATGCAATCATTTATAATCCATATGTTGTAACGCATGATCACACGTACCACAACATTTGTCCTTATTATGCACATGTTATCCTATTAGCGAAGACCCCCTTAAGGTATCTGTTCACACTTTAGTTAGTAAAAATATCGACACTGGTTATATTACCATGTTGATCATGTTGAGCATTAATTGTTTATTATACAATAATTGTAATATCTATTAATTTTAATTTAAAAAAAATACAAATTTATGAATATTGTTTGCTTTTATTCTTTTTTGTTTTTATGTGCTATTTTAATACTGAGTTTTTACTACTCTCTTTTTATTAAAATTGTAAAATAAATTTTAAGAATTCAATTGTCATATTGACCGACGATTATAAGTCAAAAGCTTAACTGGAAAAGTGCAGTAAATTATGGTTTATCTTTCAATATATATATTGTTTATTCTTAAACCATGTACATGTACATTGTATTTTTCTTTATCATTTTTTAAATTATCGATCAATTGAATAATTCATATAAAATCTTATTTTAAACTTTGAATAATTCCTCGGCATCTTTACTAAACACGGTAACAAATTGAATAATTATTAATTTAAATAAAATGTTTCAAAGTTGATAATGTCATTTTAATACCATAAAAATGTACCTTTTTCTCAATTATTGTACATATCACGGATTTATATTACATATAAATCCGTGTACTATTTATTGTTTTTATCTCATATAGATAAAATGAAACATGCTATTGTTGTGTTTTTCTAATTGTAACGATATCAAACATCTACTCCAAAACCGGGAGAGACCGGACAATATACGTGTGGTACTATTCGCCGGTCACTAGTAAATCCTGGTCAAAATAGACCGGGGAGAGACCGGCATTTACCGATAGGAGTGATAAAAAGATATATCTATAAAATAGGTTTTTGGAATATTTAGGCCATCAACTGATCATTCTAGGATACATGTACAACAATAACATACCATGACAATGATAACCGACTGTGTACTACAAAATGATAAATAAAAAAACCCCGAAGAGCGCGATTTATTGACGGAAAAGGTTATTTCATTTGTAAATGTTTGCATTGCGAAAATTCATTGTAACATATCGCGACATTTCATTCTTATTTAATAATCAAGCACCCTCATACCGATCGGAATTTTCGGCTTTTATTATGACCGACTAAAAGGCTCGAGAAGTTGCTGTCGCCCTTTCACAAAATCTGATCTCATTCCATAAGAGCGCCGCGCTTCGGCGCGGACGCCAAAAATGCTTATGCTCTAGTACTTAGAATAAAACTTATACATATTTTATAGTGTTATGGTAATGCTGATAATAGTACACCAACCCAGCAAACAAAAGACGTTGTACCAACGTTGTACTGACGTTAGACCCTGACGTTGGGTAAACGTTGGCAGAAGGTTGGATTTGAAAGTTTTTTAGACGTCAGAAACCGACGTCTATACAACGTCAACAATGAACCTTTTCCAACCTTTCTGACCATAATCCAACCTTTTCTGACCATTATCTGGACCATAAATCCAACCCTTTTCTGACCATTATTTGGACATAATCCAAACCTTTTTGCTGACCATTAATCCAACCTTTTCTGGACCATTATCTCTGACCATATGCCAACCTTATCTGACCATGATTTAACCTCATTCAAAACTTTTGGAATTGATTTTTTTTTCATTTTAAAGCTCTTTAATAGGGTTAATAAATAAGCATTCTTATGATTTTAGCAATTTATTTTATACTCGGAATCACAAGTACAAAACAAGAAATGTTGTTACTATAACAAATGCAAGATTTACATAATATTTTTGAAACTATTAAAATTGACGGTATGTACTTTCAATAATGCTTCATGTATTAATTAAGCATCGTTTTAGAAATAAGAATAAACGAAAAATCCTTCTTGAATATTAACACTGACATTTTATATAGCAAACATCCATGCATGTGTTTTTTTTTCTTATATCACCACTTGAACTGATCACTCTGAGTTTGGATTTTTCAATCATCCATCCAACTCACTGATTTTATATTTGTCTAAAAAGTTGTTTATTTTTTATAACTGAATATAGATCTGAATGTTAAATGGAAACAATATTCGAATATTTTGTTATAACTATAAATAGCATGTTTCATATGTATCTTCATTAGTATTCTAGCTTCTTCGTCCTCCTCCACTATGTCGATCTGGGGCATTACTTTAAAGCGTATCATTACCGTCTGCAACCTAAGATCTCATCACACTTTCTGAAAATAAAAAAAATAAAATTAATCAGTTACAAGTGCAAGAAATAAATCATTTTACCATATTATAATTAAACGAAAATTCTGACAAAAAACACTCCAAACTACTTAAAAAGATACTTATTATTTTTAATTTAGTTTAAACCATGTAGTTTCGTTTACCTACTGTTATATATCTATTAATTTTAATAAAAATGGCTTCGTGAATTTCATTATAAAATCAAGGGTAATAAGATCACTGTATTTTCTATAATATTTTGAAATTTACCTGTCACAAAATCTTGTTAGGTTTTCATTTTCTTTCCTCTAAATTATTTTCATCTTCCTCCTGAACTTTTGGACATATGTTGAATTATCATAATTTTCACAATCTGAAAGACGAAATATAATCGTTTTTAGGAATTTAACCATGTGGTGAAAGGATGTTTGTCTAATACAATAGGGCAAAATCCAATTACTATTAAATCTTAGTTAACTCATAAGCGCATGAAAAACTGATATAACAAAAACCAAATTAATTCTACTCCCGCAAAAATTGATATTGTTATTTTTTATTCAATGTACTTTGTACAAATGCTCATACAACATCAAAGAAATTCACATGTTACTGTTCATTTTTATAGATATCATCTCTTGCCCAGCATGATCTGGTCTGCTAAGTGTATATAGGACAGACTGGCTTATGTGTAAAAACGTTTTATTGATACGAGCATACAACTTGTTGATAAGCAGGCTAATTAACAAACTATTACTTTTATTGATTTATAACTATGATAAAGTGTTTTCTGATTGATAATAATGTTGTTTGATTACATTAATAAAAGATAGTCAAATACAATGTGCTTTCAGATATATTTACCAAAAGTCGTATCATTTACATGTATCAAATGCCATGAATTTCATTATCATAATATAAGAAACACATGGTATGCTAACCAGTATGGTAAAGTACTTCAATTAACAACGAGAAGTTTAACAACAACACAGATATCGAAATCAAACTGCATCTGATGTATAACATGTGTAAATGACTGGCCCTCATATAAGGCAAATTCATGTTGATAAGAATAAGAGGACATTTTATTTTACCAGCATTTGAATCATAAGAGTCTTACGTACTGCATTTAACTTTTTTATTGATTTCAATTTCTAGGATATTTCCTACCATTGATAGTGCATTTATTTGGCATGGCGATATAGTGTGGGAAAATGATCCGATTATACAGACTGTTCTATAGCAAATGATATAAGTGTTCTTACGTGGAAACAAAAATATTTATCTCGCGAAATCACGTGACATTAATTTTTACCAGTCAAACATTTCAATGATCAAATAACCATTCGAATCCATGCAAACATGCGGTAAATTAGCATCGAAAAACAATATATAATGTTTGCCCTACCTTTTTCTTTTGTTTGGAATATATACAACTTCTGTCTGTCAACCCGTCGTTCGTTTTTGTCCCGCCAATACAATTGAATTTCAAAATCCGATAAGTCGCATATTCGAATTTACTAAATTATTACCACTATAAAATGAAGCCCTCAAAAATGATAACAACTTCATTGTAAATTATATAAACACTTCTTAGACTAATTCGAGGAGATAAGATATTATTTAAACGAAAATAGAGCAAATAGATTTCATACTGATCTGCGTCTATCCGTTTACAGAGCGCCACCTATCGAATATCGTACGTTAGCCACCCACGTGATACTGTTGTTTTGATGGAGAAAATAAATATATAATGTTCCCTTGCTAAACTTAAACTTAAAATTCTCGCTGTTTATGCTTTCATTTATATATATATTGGTTTCATAAATCAAATTCACCTATTGTGAGATTACCGACCAAAACCCGACGTCGAGTCGACGTCAAAATGAAACGTCTATTAGACGTCGGGGATCAACGTCGATTTGACGTTGTATGAAGGTCACCGACGTCGCGACCAAAATTCAACGTTGATCCAACGTTGGGTCAACGTCGGGTGTTTGCTGGGAATTAGTTGGGTAGACAATGTCATTGAAGTTTCATTTAAAAAAAATGAATTGATTCAAAATTGTTATGTTTATCAAATGGTATTTTTATTTGACCCAAATTTGATTAATAATGGTGATTTTTAATAGGTTTTTATGTACAGCACAAGAACTTCCAAAATTCTGGTAGCCTTTGCAAATAGGGTTGGCCCATAACTTTATTGTCGCCCAACGTCAAAATAAAAGCGACAGATAAAGTTATGGAAGCCAGAACTATTAAAAAGTAAGTGATTCTATTCTGAATGATACTTTGTATCTTAACGTAAAAATTGAAGATTTAAAGTTGGTGGTTCTGCTCGTGAATTTGGTAGTTGATCTTCTGAATGATACTAGTATTTCGTCCATTATTCTAACCTGTCAGTGGACCAATCCGGTACATGAACTACCTTACTGATACAGGGAAGGAACCGCGGATGGGAGTTTGAGATTTTACACAAATTACATCCCTTTGACATAAGCTCTTCAAATTAGAGGTGAGTTGAAAGAAGACAAATACGAAAGTGGCATTCAACGTCGAGGTAAGTTGGTAGTTGCGGGTCCAAATTTTCATATTGCATCAGTAATATTATCTAAAAGCAACGTCATAATTTATGTCAGAATATCAAAAAAATGTAAGACGTTTTGAAACGTTAAGTTGAACAACTTCGTTTAAGAACCTAGTGATCTTTCAGTTTCACTTCAAAAGTAGACTCTACTTGAAACAAAATATTTATGATGTTCTATATGGGCTATATACTATAATAAGACTTAAATTAAAATAGTTGGTTTCAAGTACCTGTGTTTCACTCCAAATTTGTGACAGTGGTATCTGGTATGACCCACAGAGACAGACCCTCTCCCTTATCGAATATATCAGACGTTACAGGCTTGTTATAGTTTATGTCGGTCTTGCTTTGCCCAGAAGCAAAAATATCTCAAAGCGACGTCTTATTTATAGGACAAATCCTCTCCTCAACTAGCCTTATTAATTCGGCGTGAAAGGTTTGACCCATTTTACAGATTTTTTTGTCATACTCATACTGTCAAAAAGACATCGCCTGACCAAAATTATCTCGATGTCTCTTTGACAAATCTAATTAGTTAGACTACTCCCCAACTAGTACAACTAATTAGACTTGTCAAAGAGACATCGAGATAATTTTTGACGTCGATGTCTTTTTTGACAGTATGAAAAAAAATCTGTAAAATGGGTCAGACCTTTCACGCCGAATTAACAAGGCTAGTCCAATATATCAGACGTTACAGGCACCTGTGATCTGACCGCCAGGCAGCTGTGCTCTTCTGTCAGCCCATGAACCATCCTAGATAAGCCTTTGTTAGTTTTCACTTTTGGCTATATCCTGGAATAGACCAAGACGGGTTTATTTTTACAGGATTTTGGGAACATGACCCATACGCATGAAATTGGGAATTTCAGCATGTTTTATTAAAAATTGGGGAAAATTGCATAATTTAGATTTTGCAGTGATTAAATGAATGCAAAGAATAACTGTCTAGGATGACATCTGCAAACACCACAACAGTAAAGAAATAAAGAATTCTGGAAACAAAGTGATCCCTCGGAAGCATTAATCACAACAAAATAACATCAGAATTGCAGACTCGGTTTGATTGAGTCTGTACATGAGTGATAATGAATAAGTGCAACATCACTCACGCCCCCTAGCACCGGCTTGAGCGGTACTCAATTCTCAACACTTTATAGTGTTGGCATCAATGATCCCGAAGGACCAGAAAATATAACAAGACTGAAGTGAAGTACGGGGCAACTTTTTACGGCTGCCACACGGCACTTGACACCTGCTGTTGTGAAGTACAAAATAAAATTCTGGAAACAAAGTGATCCCTCGGAAGCATTAATCACAACAAAATAACATCAGAATTGCAAGCCCTTATTTTCAAAGATTTTCGAATTTATTATTCAATTTCGAATTTATTGTTCAATATTTTTTTTGTAACTTTCAATTGAAATTTTTCCTGTGGAGTGAGAAAACAATTTACTATTTTCAATTGAGAATATCGGCTATGAAATAAGCCCTAAAAATCCCTGCAAGAGTGTATATAATTATAAGGTTTGTAAGTGTATTATATACAGGTTTTACTCCTAAACTACATGGAGTGGCTGTCAGGAGAAATGCCTTGATGTTATTTAATCTAAGGAAAGATTAAGTAATAAAAACTAGATCTAATTTCCAAGATATGAAACAGAAATAACTCAACAATCAAATTAAATGCAACAACCAAAACAACTAATTACAACCAATGGACCCTGATCAATTAAGATCACCACAATTAAATTCAACAAACTTCGACAAATCAACAAAACTCCCTTCAAAACAACAAATTCTCTTCTCAATAAAACATAAACGCTACACACTATAAGTGTGCTTCCCTAACTGATCTTAAATCTCTCCCAAAACGCGCATATTTTGCTAGCTAAACGATTTGACATTTACATGTAGATAAATTTTATATGCACTGCAACTGGTTTAAACATGATATTTATACTACACCGCAAACACTATATAGCTGTAGAGAAAAATTAAATCGTTGTAAAAAAATTTCTCCATTGAAACTGTACGATTATTCTGCCAGCCTCCACTCAAAAAGCACTCCACTGTTTTCAAACAATATGAAAAATCTACAATGTCCCTTTTCAGGTATCGAGTCTACTTAGGTAATCTGCACACGTTGTCCTTTCCTTTCACAGCTATTATTCTAAACTTATAGTTCTGTAGAAACAATGCCCATCTCATTATGCGGCCACTTTCAAACTTTACACTTCTGAATATATGTTAAAGGGGCATGGTCCATATGCAGCTCAAATTCTTTTCCATACACATATTTGTTGAATTTCTGTATTCCAAAAAACATTGCGAGACATTCCCTGTCAATAACCGAGTAGTTTCTTTCTCTATTCAGCAATTTCTTACTCGCGTAAACTATTTGAAGCAGACCATCATCAACTGTTGAACAAGTGCAGCCGCAACTCCGGTGTCTGAAGCATCCCATTTCATAACAAATGACTTTGAAAAGTCTGGAAGTCGTAGTATTGGTGGTTTTGTCAATTCTTGCTTTAATGTCGTAAAGGCCTTTTCATGTTCTGGTTTCCATGGTGCAGCAATTTCTGCAAATGGAGCAATGAATTTTCTGTAGTATCCAGCTAAACCAAGAAATGATCTCAGTTGCTTCTTTGACTCTGGTCGCATAGCATCTCTTATTTTACTCAATTTAACATCTTCCATTTTGCATTTGACCTTTTCCAACAACATGACCGTGTAAATGGTATACTTTCAAATCCAATCATAACATTTAGAAGATTTAACTGTGATCTTTCCTTCTCGTATTTCTTTGAACAACTGTCTCAACATCTTCATATGTCTTTCCATTGTTACCGTATGTCCAAGAACATTGTCTACATAGTTATCAGTATCATTTACCCCGGAAAGCAACCTCCGCATCATTCTATTAAATGTTGCACCAGAATTGACCATTCCAAATGGCATCTTTCTGAATTGGTAACTACCTTCTAATGTAGAAAATGCTGTTAGATGTCTTGATTTTGCTTCAATAGGTATTTGCCAAAAACCTTTGGTCAAATCAATTTTTGTGAAGAACTTATCTTCCTTGAGCTTTGCCATCACATCCCCAACATTACCCATTGGTTCTGTGTTAAAATTTGTTACAGAGTTGAGTCGTCGTCTGAAGTCAATAAAAAAGCAGTTTGTATTATCCCTTTTCTTCACCAAAAACAATTGGTGAATTATAATCAGAATTTGCTGGTTCAATGAACCCACATTCAAGCATTTTCTTTATTTCAACCTCTACCGTTGTTCTTTTTGTATATTGTCTAACACGAATTGGCGTTTTGTCTGTCAACTCAATCTTGTGAAATTGAAGATCTGTAGTTCCAGGAACGTCAGTAAAAGTATCCTCAAATTCATGAAGCAACGCATTAACTTCTGATTTTTGTTCAAGTGTTAATTGATCATTAACATTAACATCTCTGTGCGTCTCTTCGTACGTATCTACTATCTCTTAAAGACTTAAATCATCAACCACCTTACTCATCTGCGCATAGGTCGAATGTTCCACTATCGCCCACTAATTTTACCTCTGCTAAAATTGAAGGTTAAGACCGATATTTATATTTTAGACAGGAAAATCCGTGTCTACACTTCAGCCTATCAGTGACTTGCTTACTTGTAACGAATTGTCACATACCTGAATTTGACGCACCGTAATGTAAACAATGCGTGTTCATTTGTACTTTGCTTAAAATTGTTTGTTTTAAACGTTTTGTATTTAATGACCAAAATGGTAAATTCGCGATGATATATTATTTACGGATCGTCAATTGTAATGGAGTCTACGTAAACGGTAGCTCAATACGAATAATGGTCCGCATATTCTGGCTGCAAGAAAGTCCACGTCAGGCCGTTAAAATTATTTTTCTTATATTTTCTCAGATGACCAGTAGCATTTCGACAATAACTCAACCCATCCCTCGAAAAACCGAGGCATTCTTATATACATTGTTTAATACATGTATGAATAAAGTGGAAGAAGTTATCACATGCTATTGCAACATTACACCAGGTGTACACTATGCACAAAAAGTAATAAAATATTAATTTGACTGATCTTATATAGAACAGTACATACAAATTCAGTATCATCTAGCTTTAATGATGGTCATTTAAGAATATCCAAGATCATATTTGACGTACTTTCATACCCTGTGTTTTTTCCATGGATGGGCAGGTTTTGTACAGTCATGATATACATGTATGTGCAAAATGACATACATACAACATACAGATATGTGCAAACTCAACCAACACTACTTTAATCATCAATAGTAAAACTGCATTGGTTACTCATTTGAAATTCAGCTATTCTACTTAATAATATTGTAGTCCATTAGGAGACTACCACACAACCACAAGCCTGTTCATTATATTAACAAGGGCTGTCAATAGAACAGTTGTTCTATTTAACTTTTCTCAGAACTTGATGGAAAATGTTTGAATTAACTAAGGAATATTTCATTTATATACATATGATCAAGTCTTGCAATTTTTTTTATGTTCACATGTGACCATATTTCATTTAAAATTCACAAGTTATGAGCCTTTGACAGTGACCTCCAAGGTATACTATTATTAAGTTTCAAGATTAATTTTGCAGGCAAAACTTTAACCTGTATTAAATCAGAAGTTTAGAGGGTCATACTTCTGTCAAAATCCATGCTAGAGTTACTGGCCTTGGAAAGTGACCATTTTTATGATCCCAAAAAGTGTGCAAAGTCTTTTACACATGAAAGAATGCGGATTTCAAACCAAGGTGAAGTGCAAGCCATTAGTTGCACGAAAAACTTTAAGATGTTACACTGATGAAGAATTCCAGGTGTAAAGGATAGCCCCATTTTTCTTCAAATAGTTAAGCTAAAAATAATAACTGCACTGTAGATCATCAATGAATTTATTTCATACCTCTAAGTCTTGATTTTCAAAACAATGTGTAATATGAAATTACAAATGCAATATTTTATTGATTTAACATACCTTTTAAACCACAGTCCTAAATACAATATATCAAGGTTTGATCACATAAACATAACAAAAATAAGAGTACACAAGTTGGCTGTTAGGTCACTCACAATCACAGGGATAAATTGACAAATATTTC